>NW_027479386.1:0-136149 GCF_051014685.1 Ptiloglossa arizonensis
TCGAGCATCAGAACTGCGAAAATTTTGAGTTTCTCAAGCGTTTCTTACCTCCAAACTGCCATATCTCGCGAATGGATTGACCAAACCGCAAAATTTCTGTTGCATCTGAAAGTAGAAACTCGCCCGATTACAACGGTATGTGTAGTTTTCCCCTAGGCCGTTCGAGTTATTCATTTCGAGCATCAGAACTGCGAAAATTTTGAGTTTCTCAAGCGTTTCTTACCTCCAAACTGCCATATCTCGCGAACGGATTGACCAATCCGCAAAATTTCTGTTTCTTCTGAAAGTAGAAACTCTCCCGATTACAAGGGTATGCGCACTCTTCCCGTAGGCCGTTCTAGTTATTCGTTTCGAGCATCAGAACTGCGAAAATTTTGAGTTTCTCAAGCGTTTCTTACATCCAAACGGCCATATCTCGCGAACGGACGGACCAATCCGCAAAATTTCTGTTGCATCTGAAAGTAGAAACTCGCCCGATTACAACGGTATGCGCACTTTTCCCCTAGGCCGTTCTAGTTATACTTTTCCAGCATCAGAACTGCGCAAATTTTGAGTTTCTCAAGCGTTTCTTACCTCCAAACTGCCATATCTCGCGAACGGATTGACCGATCCGCAAAGTTTCTGTTGCATCTGAAAGTAGAAACTCGCCCGATTACAACGGTATGCGTACTTTTCCCCTAGGCCGTTCTAGTTACTCGTTTCGAGCATCAGAACTGCGAAAATTTTGAGTTTCTCAAGCGTTTCTTATCTCCAAACTGCCATATCTCGCGAACGGATTGATCAATCCGCAAAATTTCTGTTGCATCTGAAAGTAGAAACTCGCCCGATTACAACGGTAGGGGTAGTTTTCCCCTAGGCCGTTCTAGTTATTCGTTTCGAGCATCAGAACTGCGAAAATTTTGAGTTTCTCAAGCGTTTCTTACCTCCAAACTGCCATATCTCGCGAATGGATTGACCAAACCGCAAAATTTCTGTTGCATCTGAAAGTAGAAACTCGCCCGATTACAACGGTATGTGTAGTTTTCCCCTAGGCCGTTCGAGTTATTCATTTCGAGCATCAGAACTGCGAAAATTTTGAGTTTCTCAAGCGTTTCTTACCTCCAAACTGCCATATCTCGCGAACGGATTGACCAATCCGCAAAATTTCTGTTTCTTCTGAAAGTAGAAACTCTCCCGATTACAAGGGTATGCGCACTCTTCCCGTAGGCCGTTCTAGTTATTCGTTTCGAGCATCAGAACTGCGAAAATTTTGAGTTTCTCAAGCGTTTCTTACCTCCAAGCTGCCATATCTCGCGAACGGATTGACCAATCCGCAAAATTTCTGTTGCATCTGAAAGTAGAAACTCGCCCGATTACAACGGTATGCGCACTTTTCCCCTAGGCCGTTCTAGTTATTCGTTTCGAGCATCAGAACTGCGAAAATTTTGAGTTTCTCAAGCGTTTCTTACATCCAAACTGCCATATCTCGCGAACGGATTGACTGATCCGCAAAATTTCTGTTGCATCTGAAAGTAGAAGCTCTCCCGATTACAACGGTATGTGTAGTTTTCCCCTAGGCCGTTCTAGTTATTCGTTTCGAGCATCAGAACTGCGCAAATTTTGAGTTTCTCAAGCGTTTCTTACCTCCAAATTGTCATATCTCGCGAACGGATTGACCGATCCGCAAAATTTCTGTTGCGTCTGAAAGTAGAAACTCGCCCGATTACAACGGTATGCGCACTTTTCCCCTAGGCCGTTCGAGTTATTCGTGTCGAGCATCAGAACTGCGAAAGTTTTGAGTTTCTCAAGCGTTTCTTACATCAAACTGCCATATCTCGCGAACGGATTGACCAATCCGCAAAATTTCTGTTGCATCTGAAAGTAGAAACTAGCCCGATTACAACTGTAGGTGTAGTTTTCCCCTAGGCCGTTCTAGTTATTCGTTTCGAGCATCAGAACTGCGAAAATTTTGAGTTTCTCAAGCGTTTCTCACCTCCAAACTGCCATATCTCGCGAACGCAATTGACCAATCCGCAAAATTTCTGTCGCATTTGAAAGCAGAAACTCGCCCGATTACAACGGTATGCGCACTTTTCCCCTGGGGCGTCCTAGTTATTCGTTTCGAGCAGCAGAACTGCGAAAATTTTGAGTACCTAAAGCGTTTCTTACATCCTAACGGCCATATCTCGCGAACGGATTGACCAATCCGCAAAATTTCTGTTGCATCTGAAAGTAGAAATTCGCCCGATTACAACGGTATGCGTACTTCTCCCCTAGGCCGTTCCAGTTATTCGTTTCGAGCATCAGAACTGCGAAAATTTTGAGTTTCTCAAGCGTTTCTTACCTCCAAACTGCCATATCTCGCGAACGGATTGACCGATCCGCAAAATTTCTGTTGCATCTGAAAGTAGAAACTCGCCCGATTACAACGGTATGCGCACTTTTCCCCTAGGCCGTTCGAGTTATTCGTGTCGAGCATCAGAACTGCGAAAGTTTTGAGTTTCTCAAGCGTTTCTTACATCAAACTGCCATATCTCGCGAACGGATTGACCAATCCGCAAAATTTCTATTGCATCTGAAAGTAGAAACTCGCCCGATTACAACTGTAGGTGTAGTTTTCCCCTAGGCCGTTCTAGTTATTCGTTTCGAGCATCAGAACTGCGAAAATTTTGAGTTTCTCAAGCGTTTCTCACCTCCAAACTGCCACATCTCGCAAACGGATTAACCAATCTGCAAAATTTCTGTTGTATCTGAAAGTAGAAACTCGCCCGATTACAACGGTATGTGTAGTTTTCCCCTAGGCCGTTCCAGTTGTTCGTTTCGAGCATCAGAACTGCGAAAATTTTGAGTTTCTCAAGCGTTTCTTACCTCCAAACTGCCATATCTCGCGAACGCAATTGACCAATCCGCAAAATTTCTGTTGCATTTGAAAGCAGAAACTCGCCCGATTACAACGGTATGCCCACTTTTCCCCTGGGGCGTCCTAGTTATTCGTTTCGAGCATCAGAACTGCGAAAATTTTGAGTTTCTAAAGCGTTTCTTACATCCAAACGGCCATATCTCGCGAACGGATTGACCAATCCGCAAAATTTCTGTTGCATCTGAAAGTAGAAACTCGCCCGATTACAACGGTATGCGATCTTCTCCTCTAGGCCGTTCTAGTCATTCGTTTCGAGCATCAGAACTGCGAAAATTTTGAGTTTCTCAAGCGTTTCTTACATCCAAACTGCCATATCTCGCGAACGGATTGACTGATCCGCAAAATTTCTGTTGCATCTGAAAAGTAGAAGCTCTCCCGATTACAACGGTATGTGTAGTTTTCCCCTAGGCCGTTCTAGTTATTCGTTTCGAGCATCAGAACTGCGCAAATTTTGAGTTTCTCAAGCGTTTCTTACCTCCAAACTGTCATATCTCGCGAACGGATTGACCGATCCGCAAAATTTCTGTTGCATCTGAAAGTAGAAACTCGCCCGATTACAACGGTATGCGCACTTTCCCCTAGGCCGTTCGAGTTATTCGTGTCGAGCATCAGAACTGCGAAAGTTTTGAGTTTCTCAAGCGTTTCTTACATCAAACTGCCATATCTCGCGAACGGATTGACCAATCCGCAAAATTTCTGTTGCATCTGAAAGTAGAAACTCGCCCGATTACAACTGTAGGTGTAGTTTTCCCCTAGGCCGTTCTAGTTATTCGTTTCGAGCATCAGAACTGCGAAAATTTTGAGTTTCTCAAGCGTTTCTCACCTCCAAACTGCCACATCTCGCAAACGGATTGACCAATCTGCAAAATTTCTGTTGTATCTGAAAGTAGAAACTCGCCCGATTACAACGGTATGTGTAGTTTTCCTCTAGGCCGTTCCAGTTGTTCGTTTCGAGCATCAGAACTGCGAAAATTTTGAGTTTCTCAAGCGTTTCTTACTCCAAACTGCCATATCTCGCGAACGCAAATGACCAATCCGCAAAATTTCTGTTGCATTTGAAAGCAGAAACTCGCCCGATTACAACGGTATGCGCACTTTTCCCCTGGGGCGTCCTAGTTATTCGTTTCGAGCAGCAGAACTGCGAAAATTTTCAGTTCCTAAAGCGTTTCTTACATCCAAACGGCCATATCTCGCGAACGGATTGACCAATCCGCAAAATTTCTGTTGCATCTGAAAGTAGAAATTCGCCCGATTACAACGGTATGCGTACTTCTCCCCTAGGCCGTTCCAGTTATTCGTTTCGAGCATCAGAACTGCGAAAATTTTGAGTTTCTCTGGCGTTTCTTACCTCCAAACTGCCATATCTCGCGAACGGATTGACCGATCCGCAAAATTTCTGTTGCATCTGAAAGTAGAAACTCGCCCGATTACAACGGTATGCGCACTTTTCCCCTAGGCCGTTCGAGTTATTCGTGTCGAGCATCAGAACTGCGAAAGTTTTGAGTTTCTCAAGCGTTTCTTACATCAAACTGCCATATCTCGCGAACGGATTGACCAATCCGCAAAATTTCTATTGCATCTGAAAGTAGAAACTCGCCCGATTACAACTGTAGGTGTAGTTTTCCCCTAGGCCGTTCTAGTTATTCGTTTCGAGCATCAGAACTGCGAAAATTTTGAGTTTCTCAAGCGTTTCTCACCTCCAAACTGCCACATCTCGCAAACGGATTGACCAATCTGCAAAATTTCTGTTGTATCTGAAAGTAGAAACTCGCCCGATTACAACGGTATGTGTAGTTTTCCCCTAGGCCGTTCCAGTTGTTCGTTTCGAGCATCAGAACTGCGAAAATTTTGAGTTTCTCAAGCGTTTCTTACCTCCAAACTGCCATATCTCGCGAACGCTATTGACCAATCCGCAAAATTTCTGTTGCATTTGAAAGCAGAAACTCGCCCGATTACAACGGTATGCCCACTTTTCCCCTGGGGCGTCCTAGTTATTCGTTTCGAGCATCAGAACTGCGAAAATTTTGAGTTTCTAAAGCGTTTCTTACATCCAAACGGCCATATCTCGCGAACGGATTGACCAATCCGCAAAATTTCTGTTGCATCTGAAAGTAGAAACTCGCCCGATTACAACGGTATGCGATCTTCTCCCCTAGGCCGTTCTAGTCATTCGTTTCGAGCATCAGAACTGCGAAAATTTTGAGTTTCTCAAGCGTTTCTTACCTCCAAACTGCCATATCTCGCGAACGGATTGACCAATCCGCAAAATTTCTGTTGCATTTGAAAGTAGAAACTCGCCCGATTACAACGGTATGCGATCTTCTCCTCTAGGCCGTTCTAGTCATTCGTTTCGAGCATCAGAACTGCGAAAATTTTGAGTTTCTCAAGCGTTTCTCACCTCCAAACTGCCACATCTCGCAAACGGATTGACCAATCCGCAAAATTTCTGTTGTATCTGAAAGTAGAAACTCGCCCGATTACAACGGTATGTGTAGTTTTCCCCTAGGGCGTTCCAGTTGTTCGTTTCGAGCATCAGAACTGCGAAAATTTTGAGTTTCTCAAGCGTATCTCACCTCCAAACTGCCACATCTCGCAAAACGGATTGACCAATCCGCAAAATTTCTGTTGCATCTGAAAGTAGAAACTCGTCGATTACAACGTTGGGCGTACTTCTCCCTAGGCCGTTCTAGTTATTCGTTTCGAGCATCAGAACTGCGCAAATTTTGAGTTTCTCAAGCGTTTCTTACATCCAAACTGCCATATCTCGTGAACGGATTTACCAATCCGCAAAATTTCTGTTGCATCTGAAAGAAGAAACTCGCCCGATTACAACGGTATGCGTACTTTTCCCCTAGGCCGTTCTAGTTACTCGTTTCGAGCATCAGAACTGCGAAAAGTTTGAGTTTCTCAAGCGTTTCTTATCTCCAAACTGCCATATCTCGAGAACGGATTGATCAATCCGCAAAATTTCTGTTGCATCTGAAAGTAGAAACTCGCCCGATTACAACGGTAGGTGTAGTTTTCCCCTAGGCTGTTCTAGTTATTCGTTTCGAGCATCAGAACTGCGAAAATTTTGAGTTTCTCAGCCGTTTCTTACATCCAAACTGCCATATCTCGGCGAACGGATTGACCAATCCGCAAAATTTCTGTGCATCTGAAAGTAGAAACTCGCCGATTACAACGGTATGCGCACTTTTCCCTAGGCCGTTCTAGTTATTCGTTTCGAGCATCAGTACTGCGAAAATTTTGAGTTTCTCAAGCGTTCTTAGCTCCAAACTGCCATATCTCGCGAACGGATTGATCAATCCGCAAAATTCTGTTGCGTCTGAAAGTAGAATCTCGCCAGATTACAACGGTATGCGTACTTTTCCCCTAGGCCGTTCTAGTTATTCGTTTCGAGCATCAGAACTGCGAAAAATTTGAGTTTCTCAAGCGTTTCTTACATCCAAACTGCCATATCTCGCGAACGGATTGACTAATCGCAAAATTTCTGTTGCATCTGAAAGTAGAATCTCGCCCGATTTACAACGGTATGCGTACTTTTCCCTAGGCCGTTCTAGTTATTCGTTTCGAGCATCAGAACCGCGAAAATTTTGAGTTTCTCAAGCGTTTCTTACCTCCAAACTGCCATATCTTGCGAACGGATAGACCAATCCGCAAAGTTTCTGTTGCATCTGAAAGTAGAAACTCGCCCGATTACAACGGTATGGGCACTTTTAGCCTAGGCCGTTCTAGTTATTCGTGTCGAGCATCAGAACTGCGAAAATTTTGAGTTTCTCAAGCGTTTCTTACCTCCAAACTGCCATATCTTGCGAACGGATTGACCAATCCGCAAAGTTTCTGTTGCATCTGAAAGTAGAAACTCGCCCGATTACAACGGTATGCGTACTTTTCCCCTAGGCCGTTCTAGTTACTCGTTTCGAGCATCAGAACTGCGAAAATTTTGAGTTTCTCAAGCGTTTCTTATCTCCAAACTGCCATATCTCGCGAACGGATTGATCAATCCGCAAAATTTCTGTTGCATCTGAAAGTAGAAACTCGCCCGATTACAACGGTAGGGGTAGTTTTCCCCTAGGCCGTTCTAGTTATTCGTTTCGAGCATCAGAACTGCGAAAATTTTGAGTTGCTCAAGCGTTTCTTACCTCCAAACTGCCATATCTCGCGAACGGATTGACCAATCCGCAAAATTTCTGTTGCATCTGAAAGTAGAAACTCGCCCGATTACAACAGTATGTGTAGTTTTCCCCTAGGCCGTTCGAGTTATTCATTTCGAGCATCAGAACTGCGAAAATTTTGAGTTTCTCAAGCGTTTCTTACCTCCAAACTGCCATATCTCGCGAACGGATTGACCAATCCGCAAAATTTCTGTTGCTTCTGAAAGTAGAAACTCTCCCGATTACAAGGGTATGCGCAATTTTCCCGTAGGCCGTTCTAGTTATTCGTTTCGAGCATCAGAACTGCGAAAATTTTGAGTTTCTCAAGCGTTTCTTATCTCCAAACTGCCATATCTCGCGAACGGATTGATCAATCCGCAAAATTTCTGTTGCGTCTGAAAGTAGAATCTCGCCAGATTACAACGGTATGCGTACTTTTCCCCTAGGCCGTTCTAGTTATTCGTTTCGAGCATCAGAACTGCGAAAATTTTGAGTTTCTCAAGCGTTTCTTACCTCCAAACTGCCATATCTCGCGAACGGATTGACCGATCCGCAAAATTTCTGTTGCATCTGAAAGTAGAAACTCGCCCGATTACAACGGTATGCGCACTTTTCCCCTAGGCCGTTCTAGTTATTCGTTTCGAGCATCAGAACTGCGCAAATTTTGAGTTTCTCAAGCGTTTCTTACCTCCAAACTGCCATATCTCGCGAACGGATTTACCAATCCGCAAAATTTCTGTTGCATCTGAAAGAAGAAACTCGCCCGATTACAACGGTATGCGCACTTTTCCCCTAGGTCGTTCTAGTTATTCGTTTCGAGCATCAGTACTGCGAAAATTTTGAGTTTCTCAAGCGTTTCTTACATCCAAACTGCCATATCTCGCGAACGGATTGACCAATCCGCAAAATTTCTATTGTATCTGAAAGTAGAAACTCGCCCGATTACAACGGTATTCGTACTTTTCCCCTAGGCCGCTCTAGTTTCTCGTTTCGAGCATCAGAACTGCGAAAATTTTGAGTTTCTCAAGCGTTTCATATCTCCAAACTGCCATATCTCGCGAACGGAATGATCAATCCGCAAAATTTCTGTTGCATCTGAAAGTAGAAACTCGCCCGATTACAACGGTATGCGCACTTTTCCCCTAGGCCTTTCTAGTTACTCGTTTCGAGCATCAGAACTGCGAAAATTTTGTGTTTCTCAAGCGTTTCTTATCTCCAAACTGCCATATCTCGCGAACGGATTGATCAATCCGCAAAATTTCTGTTGCATCTGAAAGTAGAAACTCGCCCGATTACAACGGTAGTGGTAGTTTTCCCCTAGGCCGTTCTAGTTATTCGTTTCGAGCATCAGAACTGCGAAAATTTTGAGTTGCTCAAGCGTTTCTTACCTCCAAACTGCCATATCTCGCGAACGGATTGACCAATCCGCAAAATTTCTGTTGCATCTGAAAGTAGAAACTCGCCCGATTACAACAGTATGTGTAGTTTTCCCCTAGGCCGTTCGAGTTATTCATTTCGAGCATCAGAACTGCGAAAATTTTGAGTTTCTCAAGCGTTTCTTACCTCCAAACTGCCATATCTCGCGAACGGATTGACCAATCCGCAAAATTTCTGTTGCTTCTGAAAGTAGAAACTCTCCCGATTACAAGGGTATGCGCAATTTTCCCGTAGGCCGTTCTAGTTATTCGTTTCGAGCATCAGAACTGCGAAAATTTTGAGTTTCTCAAGCGTTTCTTGCATCCAAACGGCCATATCTCGCGAACGGACGGACCAATCCGCAAAATTTCTGTTGCATCTGAAAGTAGAAACTCGCCCGATTACAACGGTATGCGCACTTTTCCCCTAGGCCGTTCTAGTTATTCTTTTCCAGCATCAGAACTGCGCAAATTTTGAGTTTCTCAAGCGTTTCTTACCTCCAAACTGCCATATCTCGCGAACGGATTGACCGATCCGCAAAATTTCTGTTGCATCTGAAAGTAGAAACTCGCCCGATTACAACGGTATGCGCACTTTTCCCCTAGGCCGTTCTAGTTATTCGTTTCGAGCATCAGAACTGCGCAAATTTTAAGTTTCTCAAGCGTTTCTTACCTCCAAACTGCCATATCTCGCAAACGGACTGACTGATCCGCAAAATTTCTGTTGCATCTGAAAGTAGAAGCTCGCCCGATTACAACGGTATGTGTAGTTTTCCCCTAGGCCGTTCTAGTTATTCGTTTCGAGCATCAGAACTGCTCAAATTTTGAGTTTCTCAAGCGTTTCTTACCTCCAAACTGTCATATCTCGCGAACGGATTGACCGATCCGCAAAATTTCTGTTGCATCTGAAAGTAGAAACTCGCCCGATTACAACGGTATGCGCACTTTTCCCCTAGGCCGTTCGAGTTATTCGTGTCGAGCATCAGAACTGCGAAAGTTTTGAGTTTCTCAAGCGTTTCTTACATCAAACTGCCATATCTCGCGAACGGATTGACCAATCCGCAAAATTTCTGTTGCATCTGAAAGTAGAAACTCGCCCGATTACAACTGTAGGTGTAGTTTTCCCCTAGGCCGTTCTAGTTATTCGTTTCGAGCATCAGAACTGCGAAAATTTTGAGTTTCTCAAGCGTTTCTCACCTCCAAACTGCCACATCTCGCAAACGGATTGACCAATCTGCAAAATTTCTGTTGTATCTGAAAGTAGAAACTCGCCCGATTACAACGGTATGTGTAGTTTTCCTCTAGGCCGTTCCAGTTGTTCGTTTCGAGCATCAGAACTGCGAAAATTTTGAGTTTCTCAAGCGTTTCTTACCTCCAAACTGCCATATCTCGCGAACGCAATTGACCAATCCGCAAAATTTCTGTTGCATTTGAAAGCAGAAACTCGCCCGATTACACCGGTATGCCCACTTTTCCCCTAGGCCGTTCCAGTCATTCGTTTCGAGCATCAGAACTGCGAAAATTTTGAGTTTCTCAAGCGTTTCTTACCTCCAAACTGCCATATCTCGCGAACGGATTGACCAATCCGCAAAATTTCTGTTGCATTTGAAAGTAGAAACTCGCCCGATTACAACGGTATGCGATCTTCTCCTCTAGGCCGTTCTAGTCATTCGTTTCGAGCATCAGAACTGCGAAAATTTTGAGTTTCTCAAGCGTTTCTCACCTCCAAACTGCCACATCTCGCAAACGGATTGACCAATCCGCAAAATTTCTGTTGTATCTGAAAGTAGAAACTCGCCCGATTACAACGGTATGTGTAGTTTTCCCCTAGGGCGTTCCAGTTGTTCGTTTCGAGCATCAGAACTGCGAAAATTTTGAGTTTCTCAAGCGTTTCTCACCTCCAAACTGCCACATCTCGCAAAACGGATTGACCAATCCGCAAAATTTCTGTTGCATCTGAAAGTAGAAACTCGTCCGATTACAACGTTGGGCGTACTTCTCCCCTAGGCCGTTCTAGTTATTCGTTTCGAGCATCAGAACTGCGCAAATTTTGAGTTTCTCAAGCGTTTCTTACATCCAAACTGCCATATCTCGCGAACGGATTTACCAATCCGCAAAATTTCTGTTGCATCTGAAAGAAGAAACTCGCCCGATTACAACGGTATGCGTACTTTTCCCCTAGGCCGTTCTAGTTACTCGTTTCGAGCATCAGAACTGCGAAAATTTTGAGTTTCTCAAGCGTTTTTTATCTCCAAACTGCCATATCTCGAGAACGGATTGATCAATCCGCAAAATTTCTGTTGCATCTGAAAGTAGAAACTCGCCCGATTACAACGGTAGGTGTAGTTTTCCCCTAGGCTGTTCTAGTTATTCGTTTCGAGCATCAGAACTGCGAAAATTTTGAGTTTCTCAAGGGTTTCTTACATCCAAACTGCCATATCTCGCGAACGGATTGACCAATCCGCAAAATTTCTGTTGCATCTGAAAGTAGAAACTCGCCCGATTACAACGGTATGCGCACTTTTCCCCTAGGCCGTTCTAGTTATTCGTTTCGAGCATCAGTACTGCGAAAATTTTGAGTTTCTCAAGCGTTTCTTATCTCCAAACTGCCATATCTCGCGAACGGATTGATCAATCCGCAAAATTTCTGTTGCGTCTGAAAGTAGAATCTCGCCAGATTACAACGGTATGCGTACTTTTCCCCTAGGCCGTTCTAGTTATTCGTTTCGAGCATCAGAACTGCGAAAATTTTGAGTTTCTCAAGCGTTTCTTACATCCAAACTGCCATATCTCGCGAACGGATTGACTAATCCGCAAAATTTCTGTTGCATCTGAAAGTAGAATCTCGCCCGATTACAACGGTATGCGTACTTTTCCCCTAGGCCGTTCTAGTTATTCGTTTCGAGCATCAGAACTGCGAAAATTTTGAGTTTCTCAAGCGTTTCTTACATCCAAACTGCCATATCTCGCAAACGGATTGACTAATCCGCAAAATTTCTGTTGCATCTGAAAGTAGAATCTCGCCCGATTACAACGGTATGCGTACTTTTCCCCTAGGCCGTTCTAGTTACTCGTTTCGAGCATCAGAACCGCGAAAATTTTGAGTTTCTCAAGCGTTTCTTACCTCCAAACTGCCATATCTTGCGAACGGATAGACCAATCCGCAAAGTTTCTGTTGCATCTGAAAGTAGATACTCGCCCGATTACAACGGTATGGGCACTTTTAGCCTAGGCCGTTCTAGTTATTCGTGTCGAGCATCAGAACTGCGAAAATTTTGAGTTTCTCAAGCGTTTCTTACCTCCAAACTGCCATATCTTGCGAACGGATTGACCAATCCGCAAAGTTTCTGTTGCATCTGAAAGTAGAAACTCGCCCGATTACAACGGTATGCGTACTTTTCCCCTAGGCCGTTCTAGTTACTCGTTTCGAGCATCAGAACTGCGAAAATTTTGAGTTTCTCAAGCGTTTCTTATCTCCAAACTGCCATATCTCGCGAACGGATTGATCAATCCGCAAAATTTCTGTTGCATCTGAAAGTAGAAACTCGCCCGATTACAACGGTAGGGGTAGTTTTCCCCTAGGCCGTTCTAGTTATTCGTTTCGAGCATCAGAACTGCGAAAATTTTGAGTTGCTCAAGCGTTTCTTACCTCCAAACTGCCATATCTCGCGAACGGATTGACCAATCCGCAAAATTTCTGTTGCATCTGAAAGTAGAAACTCGCCCGATTACAACGGTATGCGCACTTTTCCCCTAGGCCGTTCTAGTTATTCGTTTCGAGCATCAGTACTGCGAAAATTTTGAGTTTCTCAAGCGTTTCTTATCTCCAAACTGCCATATCTCGCGAACGGATTGATCAATCCGCAAAATTTCTGTTGCGTCTGAAAGTAGAATCTCGCCAGATTACAACGGTATGCGTACTTTTCCCCTAGGCCGTTCTAGTTATTCGTTTCGAGCATCAGAACTGCGAAAATTTTGAGTTTCTCAAGCGTTTCTTACATCCAAACTGCCATATCTCGCGAACGGATTGACTAATCCGCAAAATTTCTGTTGCATCTGAAAGTAGAATCTCGCCCGATTACAACGGTATGCGTACTTTTCCCCTAGGCCGTTCTAGTTATTCGTTTCGAGCATCAGAACTGCGAAAATTTTGAGTTTCTCAAGCGTTTCTTACATCCAAACTGCCATATCTCGCAAACGGATTGACTAATCCGCAAAATTTCTGTTGCATCTGAAAGTAGAATCTCGCCCGATTACAACGGTATGCGTACTTTTCCCCTAGGCCGTTCTAGTTACTCGTTTCGAGCATCAGAACCGCGAAAATTTTGAGTTTCTCAAGCGTTTCTTACCTCCAAACTGCCATATCTTGCGAACGGATAGACCAATCCGCAAAGTTTCTGTTGCATCTGAAAGTAGATACTCGCCCGATTACAACGGTATGGGCACTTTTAGCCTAGGCCGTTCTAGTTATTCGTGTCGAGCATCAGAACTGCGAAAATTTTGAGTTTCTCAAGCGTTTCTTACCTCCAAACTGCCATATCTTGCGAACGGATTGACCAATCCGCAAAGTTTCTGTTGCATCTGAAAGTAGAAACTCGCCCGATTACAACGGTATGCGTACTTTTCCCCTAGGCCGTTCTAGTTACTCGTTTCGAGCATCAGAACTGCGAAAATTTTGAGTTTCTCAAGCGTTTCTTATCTCCAAACTGCCATATCTCGCGAACGGATTGATCAATCCGCAAAATTTCTGTTGCATCTGAAAGTAGAAACTCGCCCGATTACAACGGTAGGGGTAGTTTTCCCCTAGGCCGTTCTAGTTATTCGTTTCGAGCATCAGAACTGCGAAAATTTTGAGTTGCTCAAGCGTTTCTTACCTCCAAACTGCCATATCTCGCGAACGGATTGACCAATCCGCAAAATTTCTGTTGCATCTGAAAGTAGAAACTCGCCCGATTACAACAGTATGTGTAGTTTTCCCCTAGGCCGTTCGAGTTATTCATTTCGAGCATCAGAACTGCGAAAATTTTGAGTTTCTCAAGCGTTTCTTACCCCCAAACTGCCATATCTCGCGAACGGATTGACCAATCCGCAAAATTTCTGTTGCTTCTGAAAGTAGAAACTCTCCCGATTACAAGGGTATGCGCAATTTTCCCGTAGGCCGTTCTAGTTATTCGTTTCGAGCATCAGAACTGCGAAAATTTTGAGTTTCTCAAGCGTTTCTTGCATCCAAACGGCCATATCTCGCGAACGGACGGACCAATCCGCAAAATTTCTGTTGCATCTGAAAGTAGAAACTCGCCCGATTACAACGGTATGCGCACTTTTCCCCTAGGCCGTTCTAGTTATTCTTTTCCAGCATCAGAACTGCGCAAATTTTGAGTTTCTCAAGCGTTTCTTACCTCCAAACTGCCATATCTCGCGAACGGATTGACCAATCCGCAAAATTTCTGTTGCTTCTGAAAGTAGAAACTCTCCCGATTACAAGGGTATGCGCAATTTTCCCGTAGGCCGTTCTAGTTACTCGTTTCGAGCATCAGAACTGCGAAAATTTTGAGTTTCTCAAGCGTTTCATATCTCCAAACTGCCATATCTCGCGAACGGATTGATCAATCCGCAAAATTTCTGTTGCATCTGAAAGTAGAAACTCGCCCGATTACAACGGTATGCGCACTTTTCCCCTAGGCCTTTCTAGTTACTCGTTTCGAGCATCAGAACTGCGAAAATTTTGTGTTTATCAAGCGTTTCTTATCTCCAAACTGCCATATCTCGCGAACGGATTGATCAATCCGCAAAACTTCTGTTGCATCTGAAAGTAGAAACTCGTACGATTACAACGGTATGGGCACTTTTCCACTAGGCCGTTCTAGTTATTCGTGTCGAGCATCAGAACTGCGAAAATTTTGAGTTTCTCAAGCGTTTCTTACCTCCAAACTGCCATATCTTGCGAACGGATTGACCAATCCGCAAAGTTTCTGTTGCATCTGAAAGTAGAAACTCGCCCGATTACAACGGTATGTGTACTTTTCCCCTAGGCCGTTCTAGTTACTCGTTTCGAGCATCAGAACTGCGAAAATTTTGAGTTTCTCAAGCGTTTCTTATCTCCAAACTGCCATATCTCGCGAACGGATTGATCAATCCGCAAAATTTCTGTTGCATCTGAAAGTAGAAACTCGCCCGATTACAACGGTATGTGTAGTTTTCCCCTAGGCTGTTCTAGTTATTCGTTTCGAGCATCAGAACTGCGAAAATTTTGAGTTTCTCAAGCGTTTCTTACCTCCAAGCTGCCATATCTCGCGAACGGATTGACCAATCCGCAAAATTTCTGTTGCATCTGAAAGTAGAAACTCGCCCGATTACAACGGTATGCGCACTTTTCCCCTAGGCCGTTCTAGTTATTCGTTTCGAGCATCACTACTGCGAAAATTTTGAATTTCTCAAGCGTTTCTTACCTCCAAACTGCCATATCTCGCGAACGGATTGACCAATCCGAATAATTTCTGTTGCATCTGAAAGTAGATACTCGTCCGATTACACCGGTATGCGTACTTTTCCCCTAGGCCGTTCTAGTTATTCGTTTCGAGCATCAGAACTGCGAAAATTTTGAGTTTCTCAAGCGTTTCTTACCTCCAAACTGCCATATCTCGCAAACGGATTGACCAATCCGCAAAATTTCTGTTGCATCTGAAAGTAGAAACTCGCCCGATTACAACGGTATGCGTACTTTTCCCCTAGGCCGCTCTAGTTACTCGTTTCGAGCATCAGAACTGCGAAAATTTTGAGTTTCTCAAGCGTTTCTTATCTCCAAACTGCCATATCTCGCGAACGGATTGATCAATCCGCAAAATTTCTGTTGCATCTGAAAGTAGAAACTCGCCCGATTACAACGGTATGTGTAGTTTTCCCCTAGGCCGTTCGAGTTATTCATTTCGAGCATCAGAACTGCGAAAATTTTGAGTTTCTCAAGCGTTTCTTACCTCCAAACTGCCATATCTCGCGAACGGATTGACCAATCCGCAAAATTTCTGTTTCTTCTGAAAGTAGAAACTCTCCCGATTACAAGGGTATGCGCACTCTTCCCGTAGGCCGTTCTAGTTATTCGTTTCGAGCATCAGAACTGCGAAAATTTTGAGTTTCTCAAGCGTTTCTTACATCCAAACTGCCATATCTCGCGAACGGATTGACTGATCCGCAAAATTTCTGTTGCATCTGAAAGTAGAAACTCGCCCGATTACAACGGTATGCGCACTTTTCCCCTAGGCCGTTCGAGTTATTCGTGTCGAGCATCAGAACTGCGAAAGTTTTGAGTTTCTCAAGCGTTTCTTACATCAAACTGCCATATCTCGCGAACGGATTGACCAATCCGCAAAATTTCTGTTGCATCTGAAAGTAGAAACTCGCCCGATTACAACGGTATGTGTAGTTTTCCTCTAGGCCGTTCCAGTTGTTCGTTTCGAGCATCAGAACTGCGAAAATTTTGAGTTTCTCAAGCGTTTCTTACCTCCAAACTGCCATATCTCGCGAACGCAATTGACCAATCCGCAAAATTTCTGTTGCATTTGAAAGCAGAAACTCGCCCGATTACAACGGTATGCGTACTTCTCCCCTAGGCCGTTCCAGTTATTCGTTTCGAGCATCAGAACTGCGAAAATTTTGAGTTTCTCAAGCGTTTCTTACCTCCAAACTGCCATATCTCGCGAACGGATTGACCGATCCGCAAAATTTCTGTTGCATCTGAAAGTAGAAACTCGCCCGATTACAACGGTATGCGCACTTTTCCCCTAGGCCGTTCGAGTTATTCGTGTCGAGCATCAGAACTGCGAAAGTTTTGAGTTTCTCAAGCGTTTCTTACATCAAACTGCCATATCTCGCGAACGGATTGACCAATCCGCAAAATTTCTATTGCATCTGAAAGTAGAAGCTCGCCCAATTACAACTGTAGGTGTAGTTTTCCCCTAGGCCGTTCTAGTTATTCGTTTCGAGCATCAGAACTGCGAAAATTTTGAGTTTCTCAAGCGTTTCTCACCTCCAAACTGCCACATCTCGCAAACGGATTGACCAATCTGCAAAATTTCTGTTGTATCTGAAAGTAGAAACTCGCCCGATTACAACGGTATGTGTACTTTTCCCCTAGGCCGTTCCAGTTGTTCGTTTCGAGCATCAGAACTGCGAAAATTTTGAGTTTCTCAAGCGTTTCTTACCTCCAAACTGCCATATCTCGCGAACGCAATTGACCAATCCGCAAAATTTCTGTTGCATTTGAAAGCAGAAACTCGCCCGATTACAACGGTATGCCCACTTTTCCCCTGGGGCGTCCTAGTTATTCGTTTCGAGCATCAGAACTGCGAAAATTTTGAGTTTCTAAAGCGTTTCTTACATCCAAACGGCCATATCTCGCGAACGGATTGACCAATCCGCAAAATTTCTGTTGCATCTGAAAGTAGAAACTCGCCCGATTACAACGGTATGCGATCTTCTCCCCTAGGCCGTTCTAGTCATTCGTTTCGAGCATCAGAACTGCGAAAATTTTGAGTTTCTCAAGCGTTTCTTACCTCCAAACTGCCATATCTCGCGAACGGATTGACCAATCCGCAAAATTTCTGTTGCATTTGAAAGTAGAAACTCGCCCGATTACAACGGTATGCGATCTTCTCCTCTAGGCCGTTCTAGTCATTCGTTTCGAGCATCAGAACTGCGAAAATTTTGAGTTTCTCAAGCGTTTCTCACCTCCAAACTGCCACATCTCGCAAACGGATTGACCAATCCGCAAAATTTATGTTGTATCTGAAAGTAGAAACTCGCCCGATTACAACGGTATGTGTAGTTTTCCCCTAGGGCGTTCCAGTTGTTCGTTTCGAGCATCAGAACTGCGAAAATTTTGAGTTTCTCAAGCGTTTCTCACCTCCAAACTGCCACATCTCGCAAAACGGATTGACCAATCCGCAAAATTTCTGTTGCATCTGAAAGTAGAAACTCGTCCGATTACAACGTTGGGCGTACTTCTCCCCTAGGCCGTTCTAGTTATTCGTTTCGAGCATCAGAACTGCGAAAATTTTGAGGTTCTCAAGCGTTTCTTATCTCCAAACTGCCATATCTCGGGAACGGATCGATCAATCCGCAAAATTTCTGTTGCATCTGAAAGTAGAAACTCGCCCCATTACAACGGTAGGTGTAGTTTTCCCCTTGGTCGTTCTAGTTATTCGTTTCGAGCATCAGAACTGCGGAAATTTTTAGTTTCTCAAGCGTTTCTTACGTCCAAACTGCCACATCTCGCAAACGGATTGACCAATCCGCAAAATTTATGTTGTATCTGAAAGTAGAAACTCGCCCGATTACAACGGTATGTGTAGTTTTCCCCTAGGCCGTTCCAGTTATTCGTTTCGAGCATCAGAACTGCGAAAATTTTGAGTTTCTCAAGCGTTTCTTACTTCCAAACTGCCATATCGCGCGAACGGTTTGACCAATCCCCAAAATTTCTGTTGCATCTGAAAGTAGAAACTCGCCCGATTACAACGGTATGTGTAGTTTTCCCTAGGCCGTTCCAGTTATTCGTTTCGAGCATCAGAACTGCGAAAATTTTGAGTTTCTCAAGCGTTTCTTACTTCCAAACTGCCATATCTCGCGAACGGATTGACCAATCCGCAAAATTTATGTTGTATCTGAAAGTAGAAACTCGCCCGATTACAACGGTATGTGTACTTTTCCCCTAGGCCGTTCTAGTTATTCGTTTCGAGCATCAGAACGCCGAAAATTTTGAGTTTCTCAAGCGTTTCTTACCTCCAAACTGCCATATCTCGCGAACGGATTGACCGATCCGCAAAATTTCTGTTGCATCTGAAAGTAGAAACTCGCCCGATTACAACGGTGTGCGCACTTACCCCTAGGCGGTTCTAGTTATTCGTTTCGAGCATCAGAACTGCGCAAATTTTGAGTTTCACAAGCGTTTCTTACCTCCAAACTGACATATCTCGCGAACGGATTGACCAATCCGCAAAATTTCTGTTGCATCTGAAAGAAGAAACTCGCCCGATTACAACGGTATGTGTAGTTTTCCCCCAGGCCGTTCTAGTTACTCGTTGCGAGCATCAGAACTGCGCAAATTTTGAGTTTCTCAAGCGTTTCTTACCTCCAAACTTCCACATCTCCAAACGGATTGACCAATCCGCAAAATTTATGTTGTATCTGAAAGTAGAAACTCGCCCGATTACAACGGTATGTGTAGTTTTCCCCTAGGCCGTTCCAGTTATTCGTTTCGAGCATCAGAACTGCGAAAATTTTGAGTTTCTCAAGCGTTTCTTACTTCCAAACTGCCATATCTCGCGAACGGATTGACCAACTCGCAAAATTTCTGTTGCATCTGAAAGTAGAAACTCGCCCGATTACAACGGTATGTGTAGTTTTCCCCTAGGCCGTTCCAGTTATTCATTTCGAGCATCAGAACTGCGAAAATTTTGAGTTTCTCAAGCGTTTCTTACATCCAAACAGCCATATCTCGCGAACGGATTGACCAATCCGCAAAATTTCTGTTGCATCTGAAAGTAGAAACTCGCCCGATTACAACGGTATGCGTACTTTTCCCCTAGGCCGTTCCAGTTATTCGTTTCGAGCATCAGAACTGCGAAAATTTTGAGTTTCTCAAGCGTTTCTTACATCCAAACTGCCATATCTCGCGAACGGATTGACCGATCCGCAAAATTTCTGTTGCATCTGAAAGTAGAAGCTCGCCCGATTACAACGGTATGTGTAGTTTTCCCCTAGGCCGTTCCAGTTATTCGTTTCGAGCATCAGAACTGTGAAAATTTTGAGTTTCTCAAGCGTTTCTTACTTCCAAACTGCCATATCTCGCGAACGGATTGACCAACCCGCAAAATTTCTGTTGCATCTGAAAGTAGAAACTCGCCCGATTACAACGGTATGTGTAGTTTTCCCCTAGGCCGTTCCAGTTATTCATTTCGAGCATCAGAACTGCGAAAATTTTGAGTTTCTCAAGCGTTTCTTACCTCCAAACAGCCATATCTCGCGAACGGATTGACCAATCCGCAAAATTTCTGTTGCATCTGAAAGTAGAAACTCGCCCGATTACAACGGTAGGCGTACTTTTCCCCTAGGCCGTTCCAGTTATTCGTTTCGAGCATCGGAACTGCGAAAATTTTGAGTTTCTCAAGCGTTTCTTACATCCAAACTGCCATATCTCGCGAACGGATTGACCGATCCGCAAAATTTCTGTTGCATCTGAAGGTAGAAGCTCGCCCGATTACAACGGTATGTGTAGTTTTCCCCTAGGCCGTTCTAGTTATTCGTTTCGAGCATCAGAACTGCGCAAATTTTGAGTTCCTCAAGCGTTCCTTACCTCCAAACTGCCATATCTCGCGAACGGATTGACCAATCCGGAAAATTTCTGTTGCATCTGAAAGTAGAAGCTCGCCCGATTACAACGGTATGCGTACTTTTCCCCTAGGCCGTTCTAGTTATTCGTTTCGAGCATCAGAACTGCGAAAATTTTGAGTTTCTCAAGCGTTTCTTACCTCCAAACTGCCATATCTCGCGAACGGATTGACCGATCCGGAAAATTTCTGTTGCATCTGAAAGTAGAAACTAGCCCGATTACAACGGTATGCGCACTTTTCCCCTAGGCCGTTCTAGTTATTCGTTTCGAGCAACAGAACTGCGCAAATTTTGAGTTTCTCAAGCGTTTCTTATCTCGAAACTGCCGTATCTCGCGAACGGATTGATCAATCCGCAAAATTTCTGTTGCATCCGAAAGTAGAAACTCGCCCGATTACAACGGTATGGGCACTTTTCCCCTAGGCCGTTCTAGTTACTCGTTTCGAGCATCAGAACTGCGAAAATTTTGAGTTTCTCAAGCGTTTCTTACCTCCAAACTTCCACATCTCCAAACGGATTGACCAATCCGCAGAATTTATGTTGTATCTGAAAGTAGAAACTCGCCCGATTACAACGGTATGTGTAGTTTTCCCCTAGGCCGTTCCAGTTATTCGTTTCGAGCATCAGAACTGCGAAAATTTTGAGTTTCTCAAGCGTTTCTTACTTCCAAACTGCCATATCTCGCGAACGGATTGACCAATCCGCAAAATTTCTGTTGCATCTGAAAGTAGAAACTCGCCCGATTACAACGGTATGTGTAGTTTTCCCCTAGGCCGTTCCAGTTATTCATTTGGAGCATCAGAACTGCGAAAATTTTGAGTTTCTCAAGCGTTTCTTACGTCCAAACTGCCATATCTCGCGAACGGATTGACCCATCCGCAAAATTTCTGTTGCATCTGAAAGTAGAAACTCGCCCGATTACAACGGTATGCGTACTTTTCCCCTAGGCCGTTCCAGTTATTCGTTTCGAGCATCAGAACTGCGAAAATTTTGAGTTTCCCAAGCGTTTCTTACATCCAAACTGCCATATCTCGCGAACGGATTGACCGATCCGCAAAATTTCTGTTGCATCTGAAGGTAGAAGCTCGCCCGATTACAACGGTATGTGTAGTTTTCCCCTAGGCCGTTCTAGTTATTCGTTTCGAGCATCAGAACTGCGCAAATTTTGAGTTTCTCAAGCGTTTCTTACCTCCAAACTGCCATATCTCGCGAACGGATTGACCAATCCGCAAAATTTCTGTTGCATCTGAAAGTAGAAGCTCGCCCGATTACAACGGTATGCGTACTTTTCCCCTAGGCCGTTCTAGTTATTCGTTTCGAGCATCAGAACGGCGAAAATTTTGAGTTTCTCAAGCGTTTCTTACCTCCAAACTGCCATATCTCGCGAACGGATTGACCGATCCGGAAAATTTCTGTTGCATCTGAAAGTAGAAACTAGCCCGATTACAACGGTATGCGCACTTTTCCCCTAGGCCGTTCTAGTTATTCGTTTCGAGCATCAGAACTGCGCAAATTTTGAGTTTCTCAAGCGTTTCTTACCTCCAAACTGCCATATCTCGCGAACGGATTGACCAATCCGCAAAATTTCTGTTGCATCTGAAAGAAGAAACTCGCCCGATTACAACGGTATGCGTACTTCTCCCCTAGGCCGTTCTAGTTACTCGTTTCGAGCATCAGAACTGCGAAAATTTTGAGTTTCTCAAGCGTTTCTTATCTCGAAACTGCCGTATCTCGCGAACGGATTGATCAATCCGCAAAATTTCTGTTGCATCTGAAAGTAGAAACTCGCCCGATTACAAAGGTATGGGCACTTTTCCCCTAGGCCGTTCTAGTTATTCGCGTCGATCATCAGAACTGCGAAAATTTTGAGTTTCTCAAGCGTTTCTTACCTCCAAACTGCCGTATCTTGCGAACGGATTGACCAATCCGCAAAGTTTCTGTTGCATCTGAAAGCAGAAACTCGCCCGATTACAACGGTATGCGTACTTTTCCCCTAGGCCGTTCTAGTTACTCGTTTCGAGCATCAGAACTGCGAAAATTTTGAGTTTCTCAAGCGTTTCTTACCTCCAAACTGCCATATCTCGCGAACGGATTGACCAATCCGCAAAATTTCTATTCCTTCCGAAAGTAGAAACTCTCCCGATTACAAGGGTATGGCACTTTTCCCGTAGGCCGTTCTAGTTATTCGTTTCGAGCATCAGAACTGCGAAAATTTTGAGTTTCTCAAGCGTTTCTTACATCCAAACGGCCATATCTCGCGAACGGATGGACCAATCCGAATAATTTCTGTTGCATCTGAAAGTAGAAACTCGCCCGATTACATCGGTATGCGTACTTTTCCCCTAGGCCGTTCTAGTTATTCGTTTCGAGCATCAGAACTGCGAAAATTGGGAGTTTCTCAAGCGTTTCTTACCTCCAAACTGCCACATCTCGCAAACGGAATGACCAATCCGCAAAATTTCTGTTGCATCTGAAAGTAGAAACTCGCCCGATTACAACGGTATGCGCACTTTTCCCCTAGGCCGTTCTAGTTACTCTTTTCGAGCATCAGAACTGCGAAAATTTTGAGTTTCTCAAGCGTTTCTTACCTCCAAACTGCCATATCTCGCGAACGGATTGACTAATCCGCAAAATTTCTGTTGCATCTGAAATTAGAAACTCGCCCGATCACAACGGTATGTGTAGTTTTCCCCTAGGCCGTTCCAGTTATTCATTTCGAGCATCAGAACTGCGAAAATTTTGAGTTTCTCAAGCGTTTCTTACCTCCAAACTGCCATATCTCGCGAACGGATTGACCAATCCGCAAAATTTCTGTTGCTTCTGAAAGTAGAAACTCTCCCGATTACAAGGGTATGCGCACTTTTCCCGTAGGCCGTTCTAGTTATTCGTTTCGAGCATCAGAACTGCGAAAATTTTGAGTTTCTCAAGCGTTCCTTACATGCAAACTGCCATATCTCGCGAAGGGATTGACAGATCCGCAAAATTTCTGTTGCATCTGAAAGTAGAATCTCGCCCGATTACAACGGTATGCGCACTTTTCCCCTAGGCGTTCTAGTTATTCGTTTCGAGCATCAGAACTGCGAAAATTTTGAGTTTCTCAAGCGTTTCTTATCTCCAAACTGCCATATCTCGCGAACGGATTGATCAATCCGCAAAATTTCTGTTGCATCTGAAAGTAGAAACTCGCCCGATTACAACGGTATGGGCACTTTTCCCCTAGGCCGTTCTAGTTATTCGTGTCGAGCATCAGAACTGCTTAAATTTTGAGTTTCTCAAGCGTTTCTTACATCCAAACTGCCATATCTCGCGATCGGATTGACTAATCCGCAAAATTTCTGTTGCATCTGAAAGTAGAAACTCGCCCGATTACAACGGTATGTGTAGTTTTCCCCTAGGCCGTTCCAGTTATTCGTTTCGAGCATCAGAACTGCGAAAATTTTGAGTTTCTCAAGCGTTTCTTACATCCAAACGGCCATATCTCGCGAACGGATGGACCAATCCGAATAATTTCTGTTGCATCTGAGAGTAGAAACTCGCCCGATTACACCGGTATGCATACTTTTCCCCTAGGCCGTTCTAGTTATTCGTTTCGAGCATCAGAACTGCGAAAATTTTGAGTTTCTCAAGAGTTTCTTACCTCCAAGCTGCAATATCTCGCAAACGGATTGACCAATCCGCAAAATTTCTGTTGCATCTGAAAGTAGAAACTCGCCCGATTACAACGGTATGCGTACTTTTCCCCTAGGCCGTTCTAGTTACACGTTTCGAGCATCAGAACTGCGAAAATTTTGAGTTTCTCAGGCGTTTCTTACATCCAAACTGCCATATCTCGCGAACGGATTGACCAATCCGCAAAATTTCTGTTGCATCTGAAAGTAGAAACTCGCCCGGTTACAACGGTGTGCGTACTTTTCCCCTAGGCCGTACTAGTTATTCGTTTCGAGCATCAGAACGGCGAAAATTTTGAGTTTCTCAAGCGTTTCTACATCCAAACTGCCATATCTCGCAGCGGATTGACTAATCCGCAAAATTTCTGTTGCATCTGAAAGTAGAATCTCGCCCGATTACAACGGTATGCGTACTTTTCCCCTAGGCCGTTCTAGTTATTCGTTTCGAGCATCAGAACTGCGAAAATTTTGAGTTTCTCAAGCGTTTCTTACATGCAAACTGCCATATCTCGCGAACGGATTGACCGATCCGCAAAATTTCTGTTGCGTCTGAAAGTAGAAACTCGCCCGATTACAACGGTATGCGTACTTTTCCCCTAGGCCGTTCTAGTTACTCGTTTCGAGCATCAGAACGGCGAAAATTTTGAGTTTCTCAAGCGTTTCTTACCTCCAAACTGCCATATCTCGCGAACGGATTGATCAATCCGCAAAATTTCTGTTGCATCTGAAAGTAGAAACTCGCCCGATTACAACGGTATGCGTACTTTTCCCCTAGGCCGTTCTAGTTATTCGTTTCGAGCATCAGAACTGCGCAAATTTTGAGTTTCTCAAGCGTTCCTTACCTGCAAACTGCCATATCTCGCGAAGGGATTGACCAATCCGCAAAATTTCTGTTGCATCTGAAAGTAGAAACTCGCCCGATTACAACGGTATGCGTACTTTTCCCCTAGGCCGTTCTAGTTATTCGTTTCGAGCATCAGAACGGCGAAAATTTTGAGTTTCTCAAGCGTTTCTTACCTCCAAACTGCCATATCTCGCGAACGGATTGACTAATCCGCAAAATTTCTGTTGCATCTGAAATTATAAACTCGCCCGATTACAACGGTATGCGTACTTTTCCCCTAGGCCGTTCTAGTTACTCGTTTCGAGCATCAGAACTGCGAAAATTTTGAGTTTCTCAAGCGTTTCTTATCTCCAAACTGCCATATCTCGCGAACGGATTGATCAATCCGCAAAATTTCTGTTGCATCTGAAAGTAGAAACTCGCCCGATTACAACGGTATGGGCACTTTTCCCCTAGGCCGTTCTAGTTATTCGTGTCGAGCATCAGAACTGCTTAAATTTTGAGTTTCTCAAGCGTTTCTTACATCCAAACTGCCATATCTCGCGAACGGATTGACTAATCCGCAAAATTTCTGTTGCATCTGAAAGTAGAATCTTGCCCGATTACAACGGTATGCGTACTTTTCCCCTAGGCCGTTCTAGTTATTCGTTTCGAGCATCAGAACTGCGAAAATTTTGAGTTTCTCAAGCGTTTCTTACCTCCAAACTGCCATATCTCGCGAACGGATTGACTAATCCGCAAAATTTCTGTTGCATCTGAAATTATAAACTCGCCCGATTACAACGGTATGCGTACTTTTCCCCTAGGCCGTTCTAGTTACTCGTTTCGAGCATCAGAACTGCGAAAATTTTGAGTTTCTCAAGCGTTTCTTATCTCCAAACTGCCATATCTCGCGAACGGAATGATCAATCCGCAAAATTTCTGTTGCATCTGAAAGTAGAAACTCGCCCGATTACAACGGTATGGGCACTTTTCCCCTAGGCCGTTCTAGTTATTCGTTTCGAGCATCAGAACTGCGCAAATTTTGAGTTTCTCAAGCGTTCCTTACCTGCAAACTGCCATATCTCGCGAAGGGATTGACCAATCCGCAAAATTTCTGTTGCATCTGAAAGTAGAAACTCGCCCGATTACAACGGTATCCGTACTTTTCCCCTAGGCCGTTCTAGTTATTCGTTTCGAGCATCAGAACGGCGAAAATTTTGAGTTTCTCAAGCGTTTCTTACCTCCAAACTGCCATATCTCGCGAACGGATTGACTAATCCGCAAAATTTCTGTTGCATCTGAAAGTAGAATCTTGCCCGATTACAACGGTATGCGTACTTTTCCCCTAGGCCGTTCTAGTTATTCGTTTCGAGCATCAGAACTGCGAAAATTTTGAGTTTCTCAAGCGTTTCTTACCTCCAAACTGCCATATCTCGCGAACGGATTGACTAATCCGCAAAATTTCTGTTGCATCTGAAATTATAAACTCGCCCGATTACAACGGTATGCGTACTTTTCCCCTAGGCCGTTCTAGTTACTCGTTTCGAGCATCAGAACTGCGAAAATTTTGAGTTTCTCAAGCGTTTCTTATCTCCAAACTGCCATATCTCGCGAACGGAATGATCAATCCGCAAAATTTCTGTTGCATCTGAAAGTAGAAACTCGCCCGATTACAACGGTATGGGCACTTTTCCCCTAGGCCGTTCTAGTTATTCGTTTCGAGCATCAGAACTGCGCAAATTTTGAGTTTCTCAAGCGTTCCTTACCTGCAAACTGCCATATCTCGCGAAGGGATTGACCAATCCGCAAAATTTCTGTTGCATCTGAAAGTAGAAACTCGCCCGATTACAACGGTATCCGTACTTTTCCCCTAGGCCGTTCTAGTTATTCGTTTCGAGCATCAGAACGGCGAAAATTTTGAGTTTCTCAAGCGTTTCTTACCTCCAAACTGCCATATCTCGCGAACGGATTGACTAATCCGCAAAATTTCTGTTGCATCTGAAATTATAAACTCGCCCGATTACAACGGTATGCGTACTTTTCCCCTAGGCCGTTCTAGTTACTCGTTTCGAGCATCAGAACGGCGAAAATTTTGAGTTTCTCAAGCGTTTCTTACCTCCAAACTGCCATATCTCGCGAACGGATTGACTAATCCGCAAAATTTCTGTTGCATCTGAAATTATAAACTCGCCCGATTACAACGGTATGCGTACTTTTCCCCTAGGCCGTTCTAGTTACTCGTTTCGAGCATCAGAACTGCGAAAATTTTGAGTTTCTCAAGCGTTTCTTATCTCCAAACTGCCATATCTCGCGAACGGATTGATCAATCCGCAAAATTTCTGTTGCATCTGAAAGTAGAAACTCGCCCGATTACAACGGTATGGGCACTTTTCCCCTAGGCCGTTCTAGTTATTCGTTTCGAGCATCAGAACTGCGCAAATTTTGAGTTTCTCAAGCGTTCCTTACCTGCAAACTGCCATATCTCGCGAAGGGATTGACCAATCCGCAAAATTTCTGTTGCATCTGAAAGTAGAAACTCGCCCGATTACAACGGTATGCGTACTTTTCCCCTAGGCCGTTCTAGTTATTCGTTTCGAGCATCAGAACGGCGAAAATTTTGAGTTTCTCAAGCGTTTCTTACCTCCAAACTGCCATATCTCGCGAACGGATTGACTAATCCGCAAAATTTCTGTTGCATCTGAAATTATAAACTCGCCCGATTACAACGGTATGCGTACTTTTCCCCTAGGCCGTTCTAGTTACTCGTTTCGAGCATCAGAACTGCGAAAATTTTGAGTTTCTCAAGCGTTTCTTATCTCCAAACTGCCATATCTCGCGAACGGATTGATCAATCCGCAAAATTTCTGTTGCATCTGAAAGTAGAAACTCGCCCGATTACAACGGTATGGGCACTTTTCCCCTAGGCCGTTCTAGTTATTCGTGTCGAGCATCAGAACTGCTTAAATTTTGAGTTTCTCAAGCGTTTCTTACATCCAAACTGCCATATCTCGCGAACGGATTGACCAATCCGCAAAATTTCTGTTGCATCTGAAAGTAGAAACTCGCCCGATTACAACGGTATGCGTACTTTTCCCCTAGGCCGTTCTAGTTACACGTTTCGAGCATCAGAACTGCGAAAATTTTGAGTTTCTCAGGCGTTTCTTACATCCAAACTGCCATATCTCGCGAACGGATTGACCAATCCGCAAAATTTCTGTTGCATCTGAAAGTAGAAACTCGCCCGGTTACAACGGTGTGCGTACTTTTCCCCTAGGCCGTACTAGTTATTCGTTTCGAGCATCAGAACGGCGAAAATTTTGAGTTTCTCAAGCGTTTCTACATCCAAACTGCCATATCTCGCAGCGGATTGACTAATCCGCAAAATTTCTGTTGCATCTGAAAGTAGAATCTCGCCCGATTACAACGGTATGCGTACTTTTCCCCTAGGCCGTTCTAGTTATTCGTTTCGAGCATCAGAACTGCGAAAATTTTGAGTTTCTCAAGCGTTTCTTACATCCAAACTGCCATATCTCGCGAACGGATTGACCGATCCGCAAAATTTCTGTTGCGTCTGAAAGTAGAAACTCGCCCGATTACAACGGTATGCGTACTTTTCCCCTAGGCCGTTCTAGTTACTCGTTTCGAGCATCAGAACGGCGAAAATTTTGAGTTTCTCAAGCGTTTCTTACCTCCAAACTGCCATATCTCGCGAACGGATTGACTAATCCGCAAAATTTCTGTTGCATCTGAAATTATAAACTCGCCCGATTACAACGGTATGCGTACTTTTCCCCTAGGCCGTTCTAGTTACTCGTTTCGAGCATCAGAACTGCGAAAATTTTGAGTTTCTCAAGCGTTTCTTATCTCCAAACTGCCATATCTCGCGAACGGATTGATCAATCCGCAAAATTTCTGTTGCATCTGAAAGTAGAAACTCGCCCGATTACAACGGTATGGGCACTTTTCCCCTAGGCCGTTCTAGTTATTCGTTTCGAGCATCAGAACTGCGCAAATTTTGAGTTTCTCAAGCGTTCCTTACCTGCAAACTGCCATATCTCGCGAAGGGATTGACCAATCCGCAAAATTTCTGTTGCATCTGAAAGTAGAAACTCGCCCGATTACAACGGTATGCGTACTTTTCCCCTAGGCCGTTCTAGTTATTCGTTTCGAGCATCAGAACGGCGAAAATTTTGAGTTTCTCAAGCGTTTCTTACCTCCAAACTGCCATATCTCGCGAACGGATTGACTAATCCGCAAAATTTCTGTTGCATCTGAAATTATAAACTCGCCCGATTACAACGGTATGCGTACTTTTCCCCTAGGCCGTTCTAGTTACTCGTTTCGAGCATCAGAACTGCGAAAATTTTGAGTTTCTCAAGCGTTTCTTATCTCCAAACTGCCATATCTCGCGAACGGATTGATCAATCCGCAAAATTTCTGTTGCATCTGAAAGTAGAAACTCGCCCGATTACAACGGTATGGGCACTTTTCCCCTAGGCCGTTCTAGTTATTCGTGTCGAGCATCAGAACTGCTTAAATTTTGAGTTTCTCAAGCGTTTCTTACATCCAAACTGCCATATCTCGCGAACGGATTGACTAATCCGCAAAATTTCTGTTGCATCTGAAAGTAGAATCTTGCCCGATTACAACGGTATGCGTACTTTTCCCCTAGGCCGTTCTAGTTATTCGTTTCGAGCATCAGAACTGCGAAAATTTTGAGTTTCTCAAGCGTTTCTTACATCCAAACTGCCATATCTCGCAAACGGATTGACTAATCCGCAAAATTTCTGTTGCATCTGAAAGTAGAATCTCGCCCGATTACAACGGTATGCGTACTTTTCCCTTAGTCCGTTCTAGTTATTCGTTTCGAGCATCAGAACGGCGAAAATTTTGAGTTTCTCAAGCGTTTCTTACCTCCAAACTGCCATATCACGCGAACGGATTGACTAATCCGCAAAATTTCTGTTGCGTCTGAAAGTAGAATCTCGCCCGATTACAACGGTAGGGGTAGTTTTCCCCTAAGCCGTTCTAGTTATTCGTTTCGAGCCTCAGAACTGCGAAAATTTTGAGTTTCTCAAGCGTTTCTTACCTCCAAACTGCCATATCTTGCGAACGGATTGACCAATCCGCAAAGTTTCTGTTGCATCTGAAAGTAGAAACTCGCCCGATTACAACGGTATGGGCACTTTTCCCCTAGGCCGTTCTAGTTATTCGTTTCGAGCATCAGAACTGCGCAAATTTTGAGTTTCTCAAGCGTTCCTTACCTGCAAACTGCCATATCTCGCGAAGGGATTGACCAATCCGCAAAATTTCTGTTGCATCTGAAAGTAGAAACTCGCCCGATTACAACGGTATGCGTACTTTTCCCCTAGGCCGTTCTAGTTATTCGTTTCGAGCATCAGAACGGCGAAAATTTTGAGTTTCTCAAGCGTTTCTTACCTCCAAACTGCCATATCTCGCGAACGGATTGACTAATCCGCAAAATTTCTGTTGCATCTGAAATTATAAACTCGCCCGATTACAACGGTATGCGTACTTTTCCCCTAGGCCGTTCTAGTTACTCGTTTCGAGCATCAGAACTGCGAAAATTTTGAGTTTCTCAAGCGTTTCTTATCTCCAAACTGCCATATCTCGCGAACGGATTGATCAATCCGCAAAATTTCTGTTGCATCTGAAAGTAGAAACTCGCCCGATTACAACGGTATGGGCACTTTTCCCCTAGGCCGTTCTAGTTATTCGTGTCGAGCATCAGAACTGCTTAAATTTTGAGTTTCTCAAGCGTTTCTTACATCCAAACTGCCATATCTCGCGAACGGATTGACTAATCCGCAAAATTTCTGTTGCATCTGAAAGTAGAATCTTGCCCGATTACAACGGTATGCGTACTTTTCCCCTAGGCCGTTCTAGTTATTCGTTTCGAGCATCAGAACTGCGAAAATTTTGAGTTTCTCAAGCGTTTCTTACATCCAAACTGCCATATCTCGCAAACGGATTGACTAATCCGCAAAATTTCTGTTGCATCTGAAAGTAGAATCTCGCCCGATTACAACGGTATGCGTACTTTTCCCTTAGTCCGTTCTAGTTATTCGTTTCGAGCATCAGAACGGCGAAAATTTTGAGTTTCTCAAGCGTTTCTTACCTCCAAACTGCCATATCACGCGAACGGATTGACTAATCCGCAAAATTTCTGTTGCGTCTGAAAGTAGAATCTCGCCCGATTACAACGGTAGGGGTAGTTTTCCCCTAAGCCGTTCTAGTTATTCGTTTCGAGCCTCAGAACTGCGAAAATTTTGAGTTTCTCAAGCGTTTCTTACCTCCAAACTGCCATATCTTGCGAACGGATTGACCAATCCGCAAAGTTTCTGTTGCATCTGAAAGTAGAAACTCGCCCGATTACAACGGTATGGGCACTTTTAGCCTAGGCCGTTCTAGTTATTCGTGTTGAGCATCAGAACTGCGAAAATTTTGAGTTTCTCAAGCGTTTCTTACCTCCAAACTGCCATATCTTGCGAACGGATTGACCAATCCGCAAAGTTTCTGTTGCATCTGAAAGTAGAAACTCGCCCGATTACAACGGTATGCGTACTTTTCCCCTAGGCCGCTCTAGTTACTCGTTTCGAGCATCAGAACTGCGAAAATTTTGAGTTTCTCAAGCGTTTCTTATCTCCAAACTGCCATATCTCGCGAACGGATTGATCAATCCGCAAAATTTCTGTTGCATCTGAAAGTAGAAACTCGCCCGATTACAACGGTAGGGGTAGTTTTCCCCTAAGCCGTTCTAGTTATTCGTTTCGAGCCTCAGAACTGCGAAAATTTTGAGTTTCTCAAGCGTTTCTTACCTCCAAACTGCCATATCTCGCGAATGGATTGACCAAACCGCAAAATTTCTCTTGCATCTGAAAGTAGAAACTCGCCCGATTACAACGGTATGTGTAGTTTTCCCCTAGGCCGTTCGAGTTATTCATTTCGAGCATCAGAACTGCGAAAATTTTGAGTTTCTCAAGCGTTTCTTACCTCCAAACTGCCATATCTCGCGAACGGATTGACCAATCCGCAAAATTTCTGTTTCTTCTGAAAGTAGAAACTCTCCCGATTACAAGGGTATGCGCACTCTTCCCGTAGGCCGTTCTAGTTATTCGTTTCGAGCATCAGAACTGCGAAAATTTTGAGTTTCTCAAGCGTTTCTTACATCCAAACGGCCATATCTCGCGAACGGACGGACCAATCCGCAAAATTTCTGTTGCATCTGAAAGTAGAAACTCGCCCGATTACAACGGTATGCGCACTTTTCCCCTAGGCCGTTCTAGTTATTCTTTTCCAGCATCAGAACTGCGCAAATTTTGAGTTTCTCAAGCGTTTCTTACCTCCAAACTGCCATATCTCGCGAACGGATTGACCGATCCGCAAAATTTCTGTTGCATCTGAAAGTAGAAACTCGCCCGATTACAACGGTAAGCGCACTTTTCCCCTAGGCCGTTCTAGTTATTCGTTTCGAGCATCAGAACTGCTCAAATTTTGAGTTTCTCAAGCGTTTCTTACATCCAAACTGCCATATCTCGCGAACGGATTGACCAATCCGCAAAATTTCTGTTTCTTCTGAAAGTAGAAACTCTCCCGATTACAAGGGTATGCGCACTCTTCCCGTAGGCCGTTCTAGTTATTCGTTTCGAGCATCAGAACTGCGAAAACTTTGAGTTGCTCAAGCGTTTCTTACCTCCAAACTGCCATATCTCGCGAACGGATTGACCAATCCGCAAAATTTCTGTTGCATCTGAAAGTAGAAACTCGCCCGATTACAACAGTATATGTAGTTTTCCCCTAGGCCGTTCGAGTTATTCATTTCGAGCATCAGAACTGCGAAAATTTTGAGTTTCTCAAGCGTTTCTTACCTCCAAACTGCCATATCTCGCGAACGGATTGACCAATCCGCAAAATTTCTGTTGCTTCTGAAAGTAGAAACTCTCCCGATTACAAGGGTATGCGCAATTTTCCCGTAGGCCGTTCTAGTTATTCGTTTCGAGCATCAGAACTGCTCAAATTTTGAGTTTCTCAAGCGTTTCTTACATCCAAACTGCCATATCTCGCGAACGGATTGACCAATCCGCAAAATTTCTGTTTCTTCTGAAAGTAGAAACTCTCCCGATTACAAGGGTATGCGCACTTTTCCCCTAGGCCGTTCTAGTTATTCTTTTCCAGCATCAGAACTGCGCAAATTTTGAGTTTCTCAAGCGTTTCTTACCTCCAAACTGCCATATCTCGCGAACGGATTGACCGATCCGCAAAATTTCTGTTGCATCTGAAAGTAGAAACTCGCCCGATTACAACGGTATGCGCACTTTTCCCCTAGGCCGTTCTAGTTATTCGTTTCGAGCATCAGAACTGCGCAAATTTTGAGTTTCTCAAGCGTTTCTTACCTCCAAACTGCCATATCTCGCGAACGGATTTACCAATCCGCAAAATTTCTGTTGCATCTGAAAGAAGAAACTCGCCCGATTACAACGGTATGCGTACTTTTCCCCTAGGCCGTTCTAGTTACTCGTTTCGAGCATCAGAACTGCGAAAATTTTGAGTTTCTCAAGCGTTTCTTATGTCCAAACTGCCATATCTCGCGAACGGATTGATCAATCCGCAAAATTTCTGTTGCATCTGAAAGTAGAAACTCGCCCGATTACAACGGTAGGTGTAGTTTTCCCCTAGGCTGTTCTAGTTATTCGTTTCGAGCATCAGAACTGCGAAAATTTTGAGTTTCTCAAGCGTTTCTTACCTCCAAACTGCCATATCTCGCGAACGGATTGACCAATCCGCAAAATTTCTGTTGCATCTGAAAGTAGAAACTCGCCCGATTACAACGGTATGCGCACTTTTCCCCTAGGTCGTTCTAGTTATTCGTTTCGAGCATCAGTACTGCGAAAATTTTGAGTTTCTCAAGCGTTTCTTACATCCAAACTGCCATATCTCGCGAACGGATTGACCAATCCGCAAAATTTCTATTGTATCTGAAAGTAGAAACTCGCCCGATTACAACGGTATGCGTACTTTTCCCCTAGGCCGCTCTAGTTACTCGTTTCGAGCATCAGAACTGCGAAAATTTTGAGTTTCTCAAGCGTTTCATATCTCCAAACTGCCATATCTCGCGAACGGATTGATCAATCCGCAAAATTTCTGTCGCATCTGAAAGTAGAAACTCGCCCGATTACAACGGTAGGGGTAGTTTTCCCCTAAGCCGTTCTAGTTATTCGTTTCGAGCCTCAGAACTGCGAAAATTTTGAGTTTCTCAAGCGTTTCTTACCTCCAAACTGCCATATCTCGCGAATGGATTGACCAAACCGCAAAATTTCTCTTGCATCTGAAAGTAGAAACTCGCCCGATTACAACGGTATGTGTAGTTTTCCCCTAGGCCGTTCGAGTTATTCATTTCGAGCATCAGAACTGCGAAAATTTTGAGTTTCTCAAGCGTTTCTTACCTCCAAACTACCATATCTCGCGAACGGATTGACCAATCCGCAAAATTTCTGTTTCTTCTGAAAGTAGAAACTCTCCCGATTACAAGGGTATGCGCACTCTTCCCGTAGGCCGTTCTAGTTATTCGTTTCGAGCATCAGAACTGCGAAAATTTTGAGTTTCTCAAGCGTTTCTTACATCCAAACGGCCATATCTCGCGAACGGACGGACCAATCCGCAAAATTTCTGTTGCATCTGAAAGTAGAAACTCGCCCGATTACAACGGTATGCGCACTTTTCCCCTAGGCCGTTCTAGTTATTCTTTTCCAGCATCAGAACTGCGCAAATTTTGAGTTTCTCAAGCGTTTCTTACCTCCAAACTGCCATATCTCGCGAACGGATTGACCGATCCGCAAAATTTCTGTTGCATCTGAAAGTAGAAACTCGCCCGATTACAACGGTAAGCGCACTTTTCCCCTAGGCCGTTCTAGTTATTCGTTTCGAGCATCAGAACTGCTCAAATTTTGAGTTTCTCAAGCGTTTCTTACATCCAAACTGCCATATCTCGCGAACGGATTTACCAATCCGCAAAATTTCTGTTGCATCTGAAAGAAGAAACTCGCCCGATTACAACGGTATCCGTACTTTTCCCCTAGGCCGTTCTAGTTACTCGTTTCGAGCATCAGAACTGCGAAAATTTTGAGTTTCTCAAGCGTTTCTTATCTCCAAACTGCCATATCTCGAGAACGGATTGATCAATCCGCAAAATTTCTGTTGCATCTGATAGTAGAAACTCGCCCGATTACAACGGTAGGTGTAGTTTTCCCCTAGGCTGTTCTAGTTATTCGTTTCGAGCATCAGAACTGCGAAAATTTTGAGTTTCTCAAGCGTTTCTTACATCCAAACTGCCATATCTCGCGAACGGATTGACCAATCCGCAAAATTTCTGTTGCATCTGAAAGTAGAAACTCGCCCGATTACAACGGTATGCGCACTTTTCCCCTAGGCCGTTCTAGTTATTCGTTTCGAGCATCAGTACTGCGAAAATTTTGAGTTTCTCAAGCGTTTCTTATCTCCAAACTGCCATATCTCGCGAACGGATTGATCAATCCGCAAAATTTCTGTTGCGTCTGAAAGTAGAATCTCGCCAGATTACAACGGTATGCGTACTTTTCCCCTAGGCCGTTCTAGTTATTCGTTTCGAGCATCAGAACTGCGAAAATTTTGAGTTTCTCAAGCGTTTCTTACATCCAAACTGCCATATCTCGCGAACGGATTGACTAATCCGCAAAATTTCTGTTGCATCTGAAAGTAGAATCTCGCCCGATTACAACGGTATGCGTACTTTTCCCCTAGGCCGTTCTAGTTATTCGTTTCGAGCATCAGAACTGCGAAAATTTTGAGTTTCTCAAGCGTTTCTTACATCCAAACGGCCATATCTCGCGAACGGACGGACCAATCCGCAAAATTTCTGTTGCATCTGAAAGTAGAAACTCGCCCGATTACAACGGTATGCGCACTTTTCCCCTAGGCCGTTCTAGTTATTCTTTTCCAGCATCAGAACTGCGCAAATTTTGAGTTTCTCAAGCGTTTCTTACCTCCAAACTGCCATATCTCGCGAACGGATTGACCGATCCGCAAAATTTCTGTTGCATCTGAAAGTAGAAACTCGCCCGATTACAACGGTAAGCGCACTTTTCCCCTAGGCCGTTCTAGTTATTCGTTTCGAGCATCAGAACTGCTCAAATTTTGAGTTTCTCAAGCGTTTCTTACATCCAAACTGCCATATCTCGCGAACGGATTTACCAATCCGCAAAATTTCTGTTGCATCTGAAAGAAGAAACTCGCCCGATTACAACGGTATCCGTACTTTTCCCCTAGGCCGTTCTAGTTACTCGTTTCGAGCATCAGAACTGCGAAAATTTTGAGTTTCTCAAGCGTTTCTTACCTCCAAACTGCCATATCTCGAGAACGGATTGATCAATCCGCAAAATTTCTGTTGCATCTGAAAGTAGAAACTCGCCCGATTACAACGGTAGGTGTAGTTTTCCCCTAGGCTGTTCTAGTTATTCGTTTCGAGCATCAGAACTGCGAAAATTTTGAGTTTCTCAAGCGTTTCTTACATCCAAACTGCCATATCTCGCGAACGGATTGACCAATCCGCAAAATTTCTGTTGCATCTGAAAGTAGAAACTCGCCCGATTACAACGGTATGCGCACTTTTCCCCTAGGCCGTTCTAGTTATTCGTTTCGAGCATCAGTACTGCGAAAATTTTGAGTTTCTCAAGCGTTTCTTATCTCCAAACTGCCATATCTCGCGAACGGATTGATCAATCCGCAAAATTTCTGTTGCGTCTGAAAGTAGAATCTCGCCAGATTACAACGGTATGCGTACTTTTCCCCTAGGCCGTTCTAGTTATTCGTTTCGAGCATCAGAACTGCGAAAATTTTGAGTTTCTCAAGCGTTTCTTATCTCCAAACTGCCATATCTCGAGAACGGATTGATCAATCCGCAAAATTTCTGTTGCATCTGAAAGTAGAAACTCGCCCGATTACAACGGTATGCGTACTTTTCCCCTAGGCCGTTCTAGTTATTCGTTTCGAGCATCAGAACTGCGAAAATTTTGAGTTTCTCAAGCGTTTCTTACATCCAAACTGCCATATCTCGCAAACGGATTGACTAATCCGCAAAATTTCTGTTGCATCTGAAAGTAGAATCTCGCCCGATTACAACGGTATGCGTACTTTTCCCCTAGGCCGTTCTAGTTATTCGTTTCGAGCATCAGAACCGCGAAAATTTTGAGTTTCTCAAGCGTTTCTTACCTCCAAACTGCCATATCTTGCGAACGGATAGACCAATCCGCAAAGTTTCTGTTGCATCTGAAAGTAGAAACTCGCCCGATTACAACGGTATGGGCACTTTTAGCCTAGGCCGTTCTAGTTATTCGTGTCGAGCATCAGAACTGCGAAAATTTTGAGTTTCTCAAGCGTTTCTTACCTCCAAACTGCCATATCTTGCGAACGGTTGACCAATCCGCAAAGTTTCTGTTGCATCTGAAAGTAGAAACTCGCCCGATTACAACGGTATGCGTACTTTTCCCCTAGGCCGTTCTAGTTACTCGTTTCGAGCATCAGAACTGCGAAAATTTTGAGTTTCTCAAGCGTTTCTTATCTCCAAACTGCCATATCTCGCGAACGGATTGATCAATCCGCAAAATTTCTGTTGCATCTGAAAGTAGAAACTCGCCCGATTACAACGGTAGGGGTAGTTTTCCCCTAGGCCGTTCTAGTTATTCGTTTCGAGCATCAGAACTGCGAAAATTTTGAGTTGCTCAAGCGTTTCTTACCTCCAAACTGCCATATCTCGCGAACGGATTGACCAATCCGCAAAATTTCTGTTGCATCTGAAAGTAGAAACTCGCCCGATTACAACAGTATATGTAGTTTTCCCCTAGGCCGTTCGAGTTATTCATTTCGAACATCAGAACTGCGAAAATTTTGAGTTTCTCAAGCGTTTCTTACCTCCAAACTGCCATATCTCGCGAACGGAATGACCAATCCGCAAAATTTCTGTTGCTTCTGAAAGTAGAAACTCTCCCGATTACAAGGGTATGCGCAATTTTCCCGTAGGCCGTTCTAGTTATTCGTTTCGAGCATCAGAACTGCGAAAATTTTGAGTTTCTCAAGCGTTTCTTACCTCCAAACTGCCATATCTCGCGAACGGATTTACCAATCCGCAAAATTTCTGTTGCATCTGAAAGAAGAAACTCGCCCGATTACAACGGTATGCGTACTTTTCCCCTAGGCCGTTCTAGTTACTCGTTTCGAGCATCAGAACTGCGAAAATTTTGAGTTTCTCAAGCGTTTCTTATGTCCAAACTGCCATATCTCGCGAACGGATTGATCAATCCGCAAAATTTCTGTTGCATCTGAAAGTAGAAACTCGCCCGATTACAACGGTAGGTGTAGTTTTCCCCTAGGCTGTTCTAGTTATTCGTTTCGAGCATCAGAACTGCGAAAATTTTTAGTTTCTCAAGCGTTTCTTACCTCCAAACTGCCATATCTCGCGAACGGATTGACCAATCCGCAAAATTTCTGTTGCATCTGAAAGTAGAAACTCGCCCGATTACAACGGTATGCGCACTTTTCCCCTAGGTCGTTCTAGTTATTCGTTTCGAGCATCAGTACTGCGAAAATTTTGAGTTTCTCAAGCGTTTCTTACATCCAAACTGCCATATCTCGCGAACGGATTGACCAATCCGCAAAATTTCTATTGTATCTGAAAGTAGAAACTCGCCCGATTACAACGGTATGCGTACTTTTCCCCTAGGCCGCTCTAGTTACTCGTTTCGAGCATCAGAACTGCGAAAATTTTGAGTTTCTCAAGCGTTTCATATCTCCAAACTGCCATATCTCGCGAACGGATTGATCAATCCGCAAAATTTCTGTTGCATCTGAAAGTAGAAACTCGCCCGATTACAACGGTAGGGGTAGTTTTCCCCTAAGCCGTTCTAGTTATTCGTTTCGAGCCTCAGAACTGCGAAAATTTTGAGTTTCTCAAGCGTTTCTTACCTCCAAACTGCCATATCTCGCGAATGGATTGACCAAACCGCAAAATTTCTCTTGCATCTGAAAGTAGAAACTCGCCCGATTACAACGGTATGTGTAGTTTTCCCCTAGGCCGTTCGAGTTATTCATTTCGAGCATCAGAACTGCGAAAATTTTGAGTTTCTCAAGCGTTTCTTACCTCCAAACTGCCATATCTCGCGAACGGATTGACCAATCCGCAAAATTTCTGTTTCTTCTGAAAGTAGAGACTCGCCCGATTACAACGGTATGCGCACTTTTCCCCTAGGCCGTTCTAGTTATTCTTTTCCAGCATCAGAACTGCGCAAATTTTGAGTTTCTCAAGCGTTTCTTACCTCCAAACTGCCATATCTCGCGAACGGATTGACCGATCCGCAAAATTTCTGTTGCATCTGAAAGTAGAGACTCGCCCGATTACAACGGTATGCGCACTTTTCCCCTAGGCCGTTCTAGTTATTCTTTTCCAGCATCAGAACTGCGCAAATTTTGAGTTTCTCAAGCGTTTCTTACCTCCAAACTGCCATATCTCGCGAACGGATTGACCGATCCGCAAAATTTCTGTTGCATCTGAAAGTAGAAACTCGCCCGATTACAACGGTAAGCGCACTTTTCCCCTAGGCCGTTCTAGTTATTCGTTTCGAGCATCAGAACTGCTCAAATTTTGAGTTTCTCAAGCGTTTCTTACATCCAAACTGCCATATCTCGCGAACGGATTTACCAATCCGCAAAATTTCTGTTGCATCTGAAAGAAGAAACTCGCCCGATTACAACGGTAGGTGTAGTTTTCGCCTAGGCTGTTCTAGTTATTCGTTTCGAGCATCAGAACTGCGAAAATTTTGAGTTTCTCAAGCGTTTCTTACATCCAAACTGCCATATCTCGCGAACGGATTGACCAATCCGCAAAATTTCTGTTGCATCTGAAAGTAGAAACTCGCCCGATTACAACAGTATATGTAGTTTTCCCCTAGGCCGTTCGAGTTATTCATTTCGAGCATCAGAACTGCGAAAATTTTGAGTTTCTCAAGCGTTTCTTACCTCCAAACTGCCATATCTCGCGAACGGATTGACCAATCCGCAAAATTTCTGTTGCTTCTGAAAGTAGAAACTCTCCCGATTACAAGGGTATGCGCAATTTTCCCGTAGGCCGTTCTAGTTATTCGTTTCGAGCATCAGAACTGCGAAAATTTTGAGTTTCTCAAGCGTTTCTTACATCCAAACGGCCATATCTCGCGAACGGACGGACCAATCCGCAAAATTTCTGTTGCATCTGAAAGTAGAAACTCGCCCGATTACAACGGTATGCGCACTTTTCCCCTAGGCCGTTCTAGTTATTCTTTTCCAGCATCAGAACTGCGCAAATTTTGAGTTTCTCAAGCGTTTCTTACCTCCAAACTGCCATATCTCGCGAACGGATTGACCGATCCGCAAAATTTCTGTTGCATCTGAAAGTAGAAACTCGCCCGATTACAACGGTATGCGCACTTTTCCCCTAGGCCGTTCTAGTTATTCGTTTCGAGCATCAGAACTGCGCAAATTTTGAGTTTCTCAAGCGTTTCTTACCTCCAAACTGCCATATCTCGCGAACGGATTTACCAATCCGCAAAATTTCTGTTGCATCTGAAAGAAGAAACTCGCCCGATTACAACGGTATGCGTACTTTTCCCCTAGGCCGTTCTAGTTACTCGTTTCGAGCATCAGAACTGCGAAAATTTTGAGTTTCTCAAGCGTTTCTTATGTCCAAACTGTCATATCTCGCGAACGGATTGATCAATCCGCAAAATTTCTGTTGCATCTGAAAGTAGAAACTCGCCCGATTACAACGGTAGGTGTAGTTTTCCCCTAGGCTGTTCTAGTTATTCGTTTCGAGCATCAGAACTGCGAAAATTTTGAGTTTCTCAAGCGTTTCTTACCTCCAAACTGCCATATCTCGCGAACGGATTGACCAATCCGCAAAATTTCTGTTGCATCTGAAAGTAGAAACTCGCCCGATTACAACGGTATGCGCACTTTTCCCCTAGGTCGTTCTAGTTATTCGTTTCGAGCATCAGTACTGCGAAAATTTTGAGTTTCTCAAGCGTTTCTTACATCCAAACTGCCATATCTCGCGAACGGATTGACCAATCCGCAAAATTTCTATTGTATCTGAAAGTAGAAACTCGCCCGATTACAACGGTATGCGTACTTTTCCCCTAGGCCGCTCTAGTTACTCGTTTCGAGCATCAGAACTGCGAAAATTTTGAGTTTCTCAAGCGTTTCATATCTCCAAACTGCCATATCTCGCGAACGGATTGATCAATCCGCAAAATTTCTGTTGCATCTGAAAGTAGAAACTCGTCCGATTACAACGGTATGCGCACTTTTCCCCTAGGCCTTTCTAGTTATTCGTGTCGAGCATCAGAACTGCGAAAATTTTGAGTTTCTCAAGCGTTTCTTACCTCCAAACTGCCATATCTCGCGAACGGATTGACAAATCCGCGAAATTTCTGTTGCATCTGAAAGTAGAAACTCGCCCGATTACAACGGTATGTGTAGTTTTCCCCTAGGCCGTTGCAGTTATTCGTTTCGAGCATCAGAAATGCGAAAATTTTGAGTTTCTCAAGCGTTTCTTACCTCCAAACTGCCATATCTCGCGAACGGATTGACCAATCCGCAAAATTTCTGTTGCTTCTGAAAGTAGAAACTCTCCCGATTACAAGGGTATGCGCACTTTTCCCGTAGGCCGTTCTAGTTATTCGTGTCGAGCATCAGAACTGCGCAAATTTTGAGTTTCTCAAGCGTTTCTTACCTCCAAACTGCCATATCTCGCGAACGGATTGACCAATCCGCAAAATTTCTGTTGCATCTGAAAGTAGAAACTCGCCCGATTACAACGGTATGCGCACTCTTCCCGTAGGCCGTTATAGTTATTCGTTTCGAGCATCAGAACTGCGAAAATTTTGAGTTTCTCAAGCGTTTCTTACATCCAAACGGCCATATCTCGCGAACGGACGGACCAATCCGCAAAATTTCTGTTGCATCTGAAAGTAGAAACTCGCCCGATTACAACGGTATGCGCACTTTTCCCCTAGGCCGTTCTAGTTATTCTTTTCCAGCATCAGAACTGCGCAAATTTTGAGTTTCTCAAGCGTTTCTTACCTCCAAACTGCCATATCTCGCGAACGGATTGACCGATCCGCAAAATTTCTGTTGCATCTGAAAGTAGAAACTCGCCCGATTACAACGGTATGCGCACTTTTCCCCTAGGCCGTTCTAGTTATTCGTTTCGAGCATCAGAACTGCGCAAATTTTGAGTTTCTCAAGCGTTTCTTACCTCCAAACTGCCATATCTCGCGAACGGATTTACCAATCCGCAAAATTTCTGTTGCATCTGAAAGAAGAAACTCGCCCGATTACAACGGTATGCGTACTTTTCCCCTAGGCCGTTCTAGTTACTCGTTTCGAGCATCAGAACTGCGAAAATTTTGAGTTTCTCAAGCGTTTCTTATGTCCAAACTGCCATATCTCGCGAACGGATTGATCAATCCGCAAAATTTCTGTTGCATCTGAAAGTAGAAACTCGCCCGATTACAACGGTAGGTGTAGTTTTCCCCTAGGCTGTTCTAGTTATTCGTTTCGAGCATCAGAAATGCGAAAATTTTGAGTTTCTCAAGCGTTTCTTACCTCCAAACTGCCATATCTCGCGAACGGATTGACCAATCCGCAAAATTTCTGTTGCATCTGAAAGTAGAAACTCGCCCGATTACAACGGTATGCGCACTTTTCCCCTAGGCCGTTCTAGTTATTCTTTTCCAGCATCAGAACTGCGCAAATTTTGAGTTTCTCAAGCGTTTCTTACCTCCAAACTGCCATATCTTGCGAACGGATTGACCAATCCGCAAAGTTTCTGCTGCATCTGAAAGTAGAAACTCGCCCGATTACAACGGTATGTGTACTTTTCCCCTAGGCCGTTCTAGTTACTCGTTTCGAGCATCAGAACTGCGAAAATTTTGAGTTTCTCAAGCGTTTCTTATCTCCAAACTGCCATATCTCGCGAACGGATTGATCAATCCGCAAAATTTCTGTTGCATCTGAAAGTAGAAACTCTCCCGATTACAACGGTATGCGCACTTTTCCCCTAGGCCTTTCTAGTTATTCGTGTCGAGCATCAGAACTGCGAAAGTTTTGAGTTTCTCAAGCGTTTCTTACATCAAACTGCCATATCTCGCGAACGGATTGACCAATACGCAAAATTTCTGTTGCATCTGAAAGTAGAAACTCGCCCGATTACAACTGTACGTGTAGTTTTCCCCTAGGCCGTTCTAGTTATTCGTTTCGAGCATCAGAACTGCGAAAATTTTGAGTTTCTCAAGCGTTTCTCACCTCCAAACTGCCACATCTCGCAAACGGATTGACCAATCTGCAAAATTTCTGTTGTATCTGAAAGTAGAAACTCGCCCGATTACAACGGTATGTGTAGTTTTCCTCTAGGCCGTTCCAGTTGTTCGTTTCGAGCATCAGAACTGCGAAAATTTTGAGTTTCTCAAGCGTTTCTTACCTCCAAACTGCCATATCTCGCGAACGGATTGACAAATCCGCAAAATTTCTGTTGCATCTGAAAGTAGAAACTCGCCCGATTACAACGGTATGTGTAGTTTTCCCCTAGGCCGTTCCAGTTATTCGTTTCGAGCATCAGAACTGCGAAAATTTTGAGTTTCTCAAGCGTTTCTTACATCCAAACTGCCATATCTCGCGAACGGATTGACCGATCCGCAAAATTTCTGTTGCATCTGAAAGTAGAAACTCGCCCGATTACAACGGTATGCGTACTTTTCCCCTAGGCCGTTCTAGTAACTCGTTTCGAGCATCAGAACTGCGAAAATTTTGTGTTTCTCAAGCGTTTCTTGTCTCCAAACTGCCATATCTCGCGAACGGATTGATCAATCCGCAAAATTTCTATTGCATCTGAAAGTAGAAACTCGTACGATTAAAACGGTATGGGCACTTTTCCACTAGGCCGTTCTAGTTATTCGTGTCGAGCATCAGAACTGCGAAAATTTTGAGTTTCTCAAGCGTTTCTTACCTCCAAACTGCCATATCTTGCGAACGGATTGACCAATCCGCAAAATTTCTGTTGCATCTGAAAGTAGAAACTCGCCCGATTACAACGGTATGCGCACTTTTCCCCTAGGCCGTTCTAGTTATTCGTTTCGAGCATCAGAACTGCGAAAATTTTGAGTTTCTCAAGCGTTTCTTACCTCCAAACTGCCATATCTCGCGAACGGATTGACAAATCCGCAAAATTTCTGTTGCATCTGAAAGTAGAAACTCGCCCGATTACAACGGTATGTGTAGTTTTCCCCTAAGCCGTTCTAGTTATTCGTTTCGAGCCTCAGAACTGCGAAAATTTTGAGTTTCTCAAGCGTTTCTTACCTCCAAACTGCCATATCTCGCGAATGGATTGACCAAACCGCAAAATTTCTCTTGCATCTGAAAGTAGAAACTCGCCCGATTACAACGGTATGTGTAGTTTTCCCCTAGGCCGTTCGAGTTATTCATTTCGAGCATCAGAACTGCGAAAATTTTGAGTTTCTCAAGCGTTTCTTACCTCCAAACTACCATATCTCGCGAACGGATTGACCAATCCGCAAAATTTCTGTTTCTTCTGAAAGTAGAAACTCTCCCGATTACAAGGGTATGCGCACTCTTCCCGTAGGCCGTTCTAGTTATTCGTTTCGAGCATCAGAACTGCGAAAATTTTGAGTTTCTCAAGCGTTTCTTACATCCAAACGGCCATATCTCGCGAACGGACGGACCAATCCGCAAAATTTCTGTTGCATCTGAAAGTAGAAACTCGCCCGATTACAACGGTATGCGCACTTTTCCCCTAGGCCGTTCTAGTTATTCTTTTCCAGCATCAGAACTGCGCAAATTTTGAGTTTCTCAAGCGTTTCTTACCTCCAAACTGCCATATCTCGCGAACGGATTGACCGATCCGCAAAATTTCTGTTGCATCTGAAAGTAGAAACTCGCCCGATTACAACGGTAAGCGCACTTTTCCCCTAGGCCGTTCTAGTTATTCGTTTCGAGCATCAGAACTGCTCAAATTTTGAGTTTCTCAAGCGTTTCTTACATCCAAACTGCCATATCTCGCGAACGGATTTACCAATCCGCAAAATTTCTGTTGCATCTGAAAGAAGAAACTCGCCCGATTACAACGGTATCCGTACTTTTCCCCTAGGCCGTTCTAGTTACTCGTTTCGAGCATCAGAACTGCGAAAATTTTGAGTTTCTCAAGCGTTTCTTATCTCCAAACTGCCATATCTCGAGAACGGATTGATCAATCCGCAAAATTTCTGTTGCATCTGAAAGTAGAAACTCGCCCGATTACAACGGTAGGTGTAGTTTTCCCCTAGGCTGTTCTAGTTATTCGTTTCGAGCATCAGAACTGCGAAAATTTTGAGTTTCTCAAGCGTTTCTTACATCCAAACTGCCATATCTCGCGAACGGATTGACCAATCCGCAAAATTTCTGTTGCATCTGAAAGTAGAAACTCGCCCGATTACAACGGTATGCGCACTTTTCCCCTAGGCCGTTCTAGTTATTCGTTTCGAGCATCAGTACTGCGAAAATTTTGAGTTTCTCAAGCGTTTCTTATCTCCAAACTGCCATATCTCGCGAACGGATTGATCAATCCGCAAAATTTCTGTTGCGTCTGAAAGTAGAATCTCGCCAGATTACAACGGTATGCGTACTTTTCCCCTAGGCCGTTCTAGTTATTCGTTTCGAGCATCAGAACTGCGAAAATTTTGAGTTTCTCAAGCGTTTCTTACATCCAAACTGCCATATCTCGCGAACGGATTGACTAATCCGCAAAATTTCTGTTGCATCTGAAAGTAGAATCTCGCCCGATTACAACGGTATGCGTACTTTTCCCCTAGGCCGTTCTAGTTATTCGTTTCGAGCATCAGAACTGCGAAAATTTTGAGTTTCTCAAGCGTTTCTTACATCCAAACGGCCATATCTCGCGAACGGACGGACCAATCCGCAAAATTTCTGTTGCATCTGAAAGTAGAAACTCGCCCGATTACAACGGTATGCGCACTTTTCCCCTAGGCCGTTCTAGTTATTCTTTTCCAGCATGAGAACTGCGCAAATTTTGAGTTTCTCAAGCGTTTCTTACCTCCAAACTGCCATATCTCGCGAACGGATTGACCGATCCGCAAAATTTCTGTTGCATCTGAAAGTAGAAACTCGCCCGATTACAACGGTAAGCGCACTTTTCCCCTAGGCCGTTCTAGTTATTCGTTTCGAGCATCAGAACTGCTCAAATTTTGAGTTTCTCAAGCGTTTCTTACATCCAAACTGCCATATCTCGCGAACGGATTTACCAATCCGCAAAATTTCTGTTGCATCTGAAAGAAGAAACTCGCCCGATTACAACGGTATCCGTACTTTTCCCCTAGGCCGTTCTAGTTACTCGTTTCGAGCATCAGAACTGCGAAAATTTTGAGTTTCTCAAGCGTTTCTTATCTCCAAACTGCCATATCTCGAGAACGGATTGATCAATCCGCAAAATTTCTGTTGCATCTGAAAGTAGAAACTCGCCCGATTACAACGGTAGGTGTAGTTTTCCCCTAGGCTGTTCTAGTTATTCGTTTCGAGCATCAGAACTGCGAAAATTTTGAGTTTCTCAAGCGTTTCTTACATCCAAACTGCCATATCTCGCGAACGGATTGACCAATCCGCAAAATTTCTGTTGCATCTGAAAGTAGAAACTCGCCCGATTACAACGGTATGCGCACTTTTCCCCTAGGCCGTTCTAGTTATTCGTTTCGAGCATCAGTACTGCGAAAATTTTGAGTTTCTCAAGCGTTTCTTATCTCCAAACTGCCATATCTCGCGAACGGATTGATCAATCCGCAAAATTTCTGTTGCGTCTGAAAGTAGAATCTCGCCAGATTACAACGGTATGCGTACTTTTCCCCTAGGCCGTTCTAGTTATTCGTTTCGAGCATCAGAACTGCGAAAATTTTGAGTTTCTCAAGCGTTTCTTATCTCCAAACTGCCATATCTCGAGAACGGATTGATCAATCCGCAAAATTTCTGTTGCATCTGAAAGTAGAAACTCGCCCGATTACAACGGTATGCGTACTTTTCCCCTAGGCCGTTCTAGTTATTCGTTTCGAGCATCAGAACTGCGAAAATTTTGAGTTTCTCAAGCGTTTCTTACATCCAAACTGCCATATCTCGCAAACGGATTGACTAATCCGCAAAATTTCTGTTGCATCTGAAAGTAGAATCTCGCCCGATTACAACGGTATGCGTACTTTTCCCCTAGGCCGTTCTAGTTATTCGTTTCGAGCATCAGAACCGCGAAAATTTTGAGTTTCTCAAGCGTTTCTTACCTCCAAACTGCCATATCTTGCGAACGGATAGACCAATCCGCAAAGTTTCTGTTGCATCTGAAAGTAGAAACTCGCCCGATTACAACGGTATGGGCACTTTTAGCCTAGGCCGTTCTAGTTATTCGTGTCGAGCATCAGAACTGCGAAAATTTTGAGTTTCTCAAGCGTTTCTTACCTCCAAACTGCCATATCTTGCGAACGGTTGACCAATCCGCAAAGTTTCTGTTGCATCTGAAAGTAGAAACTCGCCCGATTACAACGGTATGCGTACTTTTCCCCTAGGCCGTTCTAGTTACTCGTTTCGAGCATCAGAACTGCGAAAATTTTGAGTTTCTCAAGCGTTTCTTATCTCCAAACTGCCATATCTCGCGAACGGATTGATCAATCCGCAAAATTTCTGTTGCATCTGAAAGTAGAAACTCGCCCGATTACAACGGTAGGGGTAGTTTTCCCCTAGGCCGTTCTAGTTATTCGTTTCGAGCATCAGAACTGCGAAAATTTTGAGTTGCTCAAGCGTTTCTTACCTCCAAACTGCCATATCTCGCGAACGGATTGACCAATCCGCAAAATTTCTGTTGCATCTGAAAGTAGAAACTCGCCCGATTACAACAGTATATGTAGTTTTCCCCTAGGCCGTTCGAGTTATTCATTTCGAACATCAGAACTGCGAAAATTTTGAGTTTCTCAAGCGTTTCTTACCTCCAAACTGCCATATCTCGCGAACGGAATGACCAATCCGCAAAATTTCTGTTGCTTCTGAAAGTAGAAACTCTCCCGATTACAAGGGTATGCGCAATTTTCCCGTAGGCCGTTCTAGTTATTCGTTTCGAGCATCAGAACTGCGAAAATTTTGAGTTTCTCAAGCGTTTCTTACCTCCAAACTGCCATATCTCGCGAACGGATTGACCAATCCGCAAAATTTCTGTTTCTTCTGAAAGTAGAAACTCTCCCGATTACAAGGGTATGCGCACTCTTCCCGTAGGCCGTTCTAGTTATTCGTTTCGAGCATCAGAACTGCGAAAATTTTGAGTTTCTCAAGCGTTTCTTACATCCAAACGGCCATATCTCGCGAACGGACGGACCAATCCGCAAAATTTCTGTTGCATCTGAAAGTAGAAACTCGCCCGATTACAACGGTATGCGCACTTTTCCCCTAGGCCGTTCTAGTTATTCTTTTCCAGCATCAGAACTGCGCAAATTTTGAGTTTCTCAAGCGTTTCTTATCTCCAAACTGCCATATCTCGCGAACGGATTGACCGATCCGCAAAATTTCTGTTGCATCTGAAAGTAGAAACTCGCCCGATTACAACGGTATGCGCACTTTTACCCTAGGCCGTTCTAGTTATTCGTTTCGAGCATCAGAACTGCGCAAATTTTGAGTTTCTCAAGCGTTTCTTACGTCCAAACTGCCATATCTCGCGAACGGATTTACCAATCCGCAAAATTTCTGTTGCATCTGAAAGAAGAAACTCGCCCGATTACAACGGTATGCGTACTTTTCCCCTAGGCCGTTCTAGTTACTCGTTTCGAGCATCAGAACTGCGAAAATTTTGAGTTTCTCAAGCGTTTCTTATGTCCAAACTGCCATATCTCGCGAACGGATTGATCAATCCGCAAAATTTCTGTTGCATCTGAAAGTAGAAACTCGCCCGATTACAACGGTAGGTGTAGTTTTCCCCTAGGCTGTTCTAGTTATTCGTTTCGAGCATCAGAACTGCGAAAATTTTTAGTTTCTCAAGCGTTTCTTACCTCCAAACTGCCATATCTCGCGAACGGATTGACCAATCCGCAAAATTTCTGTTGCATCTGAAAGTAGAAACTCGCCCGATTACAACGGTATGCGCACTTTTCCCCTAGGTCGTTCTAGTTATTCGTTTCGAGCATCAGTACTGCGAAAATTTTGAGTTTCTCAAGCGTTTCTTACATCCAAACTGCCATATCTCGCGAACGGATTGACCAATCCGCAAAATTTCTATTGTATCTGAAAGTAGAAACTCGCCCGATTACAACGGTATGCGTACTTTTCCCCTAGGCCGCTCTAGTTACTCGTTTCGAGCATCAGAACTGCGAAAATTTTGAGTTTCTCAAGCGTTTCATATCTCCAAACTGCCATATCTCGCGAACGGATTGATCAATCCGCAAAATTTCTGTTGCATCTGAAAGTAGAAACTCGCCCGATTACAACGGTAGGGGTAGTTTTCCCCTAAGCCGTTCTAGTTATTCGTTTCGAGCCTCAGAACTGCGAAAATTTTGAGTTTCTCAAGCGTTTCTTACCTCCAAACTGCCATATCTCGCGAATGGATTGACCAAACCGCAAAATTTCTCTTGCATCTGAAAGTAGAAACTCGCCCGATTACAACGGTATGTGTAGTTTTCCCCTAGGCCGTTCGAGTTATTCATTTCGAGCATCAGAACTGCGAAAATTTTGAGTTTCTCAAGCGTTTCTTACCTCCAAACTGCCATATCTCGCGAACGGATTGACCAATCCGCAAAATTTCTGTTTCTTCTGAAAGTAGAAACTCTCCCGATTACAAGGGTATGCGCACTCTTCCCGTAGGCCGTTCTAGTTATTCGTTTCGAGCATCAGAACTGCGAAAATTTTGAGTTTCTCAAGCGTTTCTTACATCCAAACGGCCATATCTCGCGAACGGACGGACCAATCCGCAAAATTTCTGTTGCATCTGAAAGTAGAGACTCGCCCGATTACAACGGTATGCGCACTTTTCCCCTAGGCCGTTCTAGTTATTCTTTTCCAGCATCAGAACTGCGCAAATTTTGAGTTTCTCAAGCGTTTCTTACCTCCAAACTGCCATATCTCGCGAACGGATTGACCGATCCGCAAAATTTCTGTTGCATCTGAAAGTAGAAACTCGCCCGATTACAACGGTAAGCGCACTTTTCCCCTAGGCCGTTCTAGTTATTCGTTTCGAGCATCAGAACTGCTCAAATTTTGAGTTTCTCAAGCGTTTCTTACATCCAAACTGCCATATCTCGCGAACGGATTTACCAATCCGCAAAATTTCTGTTGCATCTGAAAGAAGAAACTCGCCCGATTACAACGGTAGGTGTAGTTTTCCCCTAGGCTGTTCTAGTTATTCGTTTCGAGCATCAGAACTGCGAAAATTTTGAGTTTCTCAAGCGTTTCTTACATCCAAACTGCCATATCTCGCGAACGGATTGACCAATCCGCAAAATTTCTGTTGCATCTGAAAGTAGAAACTCGCCCGATTACAACGGTATGCGCACTTTTCCCCTAGGCCGTTCTAGTTATTCGTTTCGAGCATCAGTACTGCGAAAATTTTGAGTTTCTCAAGCGTTTCTTATCTCCAAACTGCCATATCTCGCGAACGGATTGATCAATCCGCAAAATTTCTGTTGCGTCTGAAAGTAGAATCTCGCCAGATTACAACGGTATGCGTACTTTTCCCCTAGGCCGTTCTAGTTATTCGTTTCGAGCATCAGAACTGCGAAAATTTTGAGTTTCTCAAGCGTTTCTTACATCCAAACTGCCATATCTCGCGAACGGATTGACTAATCCGCAAAATTTCTGTTGCATCTGAAAGTAGAATCTCGCCCGATTACAACGGTATGCGTACTTTTCCCCTAGGCCGTTCTAGTTATTCGTTTCGAGCATCAGAACTGCGAAAATTTTGAGTTTCTCAAGCGTTTCTTACATCCAAACTGCCATATCTCGCAAACGGATTGACTAGTCCGCAAAATTTCTGTTGCATCTGAAAGTAGAATCTCGCCCGATTACAACGGTATGCGTACTTTTCCCCTAGGCCGTTCTAGTTATTCGTTTCGAGCATCAGAACCGCGAAAATTTTGAGTTTCTCAAGCGTTTCTTACCTCCAAACTGCCATATCTTGCGAACGGATAGACCAATCCGCAAAGTTTCTGTTGCATCTGAAAGTAGAAACTCGCCCGATTACAACGGTATGGGCACTTTTAGCCTAGGCCGTTCTAGTTATTCGTGTCGAGCATCAGAACTGCGAAAATTTTGAGTTTCTCAAGCGTTTCTTACCTCCAAACTGCCATATCTTGCGAACGGTTGACCAATCCGCAAAGTTTCTGTTGCATCTGAAAGTAGAAACTCGCCCGATTACAACGGTATGCGTACTTTTCCCCTAGGCCGTTCTAGTTACTCGTTTCGAGCATCAGAACTGCGAAAATTTTGAGTTTCTCAAGCGTTTCTTATCTCCAAACTGCCATATCTCGCGAACGGATTGATCAATCCGCAAAATTTCTGTTGCATCTGAAAGTAGAAACTCGCCCGATTACAACGGTAGGGGTAGTTTTCCCCTAGGCCGTTCTAGTTATTCGTTTCGAGCATCAGAACTGCGAAAATTTTGAGTTGCTCAAGCGTTTCTTACCTCCAAACTGCCATATCTCGCGAACGGATTGACCAATCCGCAAAATTTCTGTTGCATCTGAAAGTAGAAACTCGCCCGATTACAACAGTATATGTAGTTTTCCCCTAGGCCGTTCGAGTTATTCATTTCGAGCATCAGAACTGCGAAAATTTTGAGTTTCTCAAGCGTTTCTTACCTCCAAACTGCCATATCTCGCGAACGGATTGACCAATCCGCAAAATTTCTGTTGCTTCTGAAAGTAGAAACTCTCCCGATTACAAGGGTATGCGCAATTTTCCCGTAGGCCGTTCTAGTTATTCGTTTCGAGCATCAGAACTGCGAAAATTTTGAGTTTCTCAAGCGTTTCTTACATCCAAACGGCCATATCTCGCGAACGGACGGACCAATCCGCAAAATTTCTGTTGCATCTGAAAGTAGAAACTCGCCCGATTACAACGGTATGCGCACTTTTCCCCTAGGCCGTTCTAGTTATTCTTTTCCAGCATCAGAACTGCGCAAATTTTGAGTTTCTCAAGCGTTTCTTACCTCCAAACTGCCATATCTCGCGAACGGATTGACCGATCCGCAAAATTTCTGTTGCATCTGAAAGTAGAAACTCGCCCGATTACAACGGTATGCGCACTTTTCCCCTAGGCCGTTCTAGTTATTCGTTTCGAGCATCAGAACTGCGCAAATTTTGAGTTTCTCAAGCGTTTCTTACCTCCAAACTGCCATATCTCGCGAACGGATTTACCAATCCGCAAAATTTCTGTTGCATCTGAAAGAAGAAACTCGCCCGATTACAACGGTATGCGTACTTTTCCCCTAGGCCGTTCTAGTTACTCGTTTCGAGCATCAGAACTGCGAAAATTTTGAGTTTCTCAAGCGTTTCTTATGTCCAAACTGTCATATCTCGCGAACGGATTGATCAATCCGCAAAATTTCTGTTGCATCTGAAAGTAGAAACTCGCCCGATTACAACGGTAGGTGTAGTTTTCCCCTAGGCTGTTCTAGTTATTCGTTTCGAGCATCAGAACTGCGAAAATTTTGAGTTTCTCAAGCGTTTCTTACCTCCAAACTGCCATATCTCGCGAACGGATTGACCAATCCGCAAAATTTCTGTTGCATCTGAAAGTAGAAACTCGCCCGATTACAACGGTATGCGCACTTTTCCCCTAGGTCGTTCTAGTTATTCGTTTCGAGCATCAGTACTGCGAAAATTTTGAGTTTCTCAAGCGTTTCTTACATCCAAACTGCCATATCTCGCGAACGGATTGACCAATCCGCAAAATTTCTATTGTATCTGAAAGTAGAAACTCGCCCGATTACAACGGTATGCGTACTTTTCCCCTAGGCCGCTCTAGTTACTCGTTTCGAGCATCAGAACTGCGAAAATTTTGAGTTTCTCAAGCGTTTCATATCTCCAAACTGCCATATCTCGCGAACGGATTGATCAATCCGCAAAATTTCTGTTGCATCTGAAAGTAGAAACTCGTCCGATTACAACGGTATGCGCACTTTTCCCCTAGGCCTTTCTAGTTATTCGTGTCGAGCATCAGAACTGCGAAAATTTTGAGTTTCTCAAGCGTTTCTTACCTCCAAACTGCCATATCTCGCGAACGGATTGACAAATCCGCGAAATTTCTGTTGCATCTGAAAGTAGAAACTCGCCCGATTACAACGGTATGTGTAGTTTTCCCCTAGGCCGTTGCAGTTATTCGTTTCGAGCATCAGAAATGCGAAAATTTTGAGTTTCTCAAGCGTTTCTTACCTCCAAACTGCCATATCTCGCGAACGGATTGACCAATCCGCAAAATTTCTGTTGCTTCTGAAAGTAGAAACTCTCCCGATTACAAGGGTATGCGCACTTTTCCCGTAGGCCGTTCTAGTTATTCGTGTCGAGCATCAGAACTGCGCAAATTTTGAGTTTCTCAAGCGTTTCTTACCTCCAAACTGCCATATCTCGCGAACGGATTGACCAATCCGCAAAATTTCTGTTGCATCTGAAAGTAGAAACTCGCCCGATTACAACGGTATGCGCACTCTTCCCGTAGGCCGTTATAGTTATTCGTTTCGAGCATCAGAACTGCGAAAATTTTGAGTTTCTCAAGCGTTTCTTACATCCAAACGGCCATATCTCGCGAACGGACGGACCAATCCGCAAAATTTCTGTTGCATCTGAAAGTAGAAACTCGCCCGATTACAACGGTATGCGCACTTTTCCCCTAGGCCGTTCTAGTTATTCTTTTCCAGCATCAGAACTGCGCAAATTTTGAGTTTCTCAAGCGTTTCTTACCTCCAAACTGCCATATCTCGCGAACGGATTGACCGATCCGCAAAATTTCTGTTGCATCTGAAAGTAGAAACTCGCCCGATTACAACGGTATGCGCACTTTTCCCCTAGGCCGTTCTAGTTATTCGTTTCGAGCATCAGAACTGCGCAAATTTTGAGTTTCTCAAGCGTTTCTTACCTCCAAACTGCCATATCTCGCGAACGGATTTACCAATCCGCAAAATTTCTGTTGCATCTGAAAGAAGAAACTCGCCCGATTACAACGGTATGCGTACTTTTCCCCTAGGCCGTTCTAGTTACTCGTTTCGAGCATCAGAACTGCGAAAATTTTGAGTTTCTCAAGCGTTTCTTATGTCCAAACTGCCATATCTCGCGAACGGATTGATCAATCCGCAAAATTTCTGTTGCATCTGAAAGTAGAAACTCGCCCGATTACAACGGTAGGTGTAGTTTTCCCCTAGGCTGTTCTAGTTATTCGTTTCGAGCATCAGAAATGCGAAAATTTTGAGTTTCTCAAGCGTTTCTTACCTCCAAACTGCCATATCTCGCGAACGGATTGACCAATCCGCAAAATTTCTGTTGCATCTGAAAGTAGAAACTCGCCCGATTACAACGGTATGCGCACTTTTCCCCTAGGCCGTTCTAGTTATTCTTTTCCAGCATCAGAACTGCGCAAATTTTGAGTTTCTCAAGCGTTTCTTACCTCCAAACTGCCATATCTTGCGAACGGATTGACCAATCCGCAAAGTTTCTGCTGCATCTGAAAGTAGAAACTCGCCCGATTACAACGGTATGTGTACTTTTCCCCTAGGCCGTTCTAGTTACTCGTTTCGAGCATCAGAACTGCGAAAATTTTGAGTTTCTCAAGCGTTTCTTATCTCCAAACTGCCATATCTCGCGAACGGATTGATCAATCCGCAAAATTTCTGTTGCATCTGAAAGTAGAAACTCTCCCGATTACAACGGTATGCGCACTTTTCCCCTAGGCCTTTCTAGTTATTCGTGTCGAGCATCAGAACTGCGAAAGTTTTGAGTTTCTCAAGCGTTTCTTACATCAAACTGCCATATCTCGCGAACGGATTGACCAATCCGCAAAATTTCTGTTGCATCTGAAAGTAGAAACTCGCCCGATTACAACTGTACGTGTAGTTTTCCCCTAGGCCGTTCTAGTTATTCGTTTCGAGCATCAGAACTGCGAAAATTTTGAGTTTCTCAAGCGTTTCTCACCTCCAAACTGCCACATCTCGCAAACGGATTGACCAATCTGCAAAATTTCTGTTGTATCTGAAAGTAGAAACTCGCCCGATTACAACGGTATGTGTAGTTTTCCTCTAGGCCGTTCCAGTTGTTCGTTTCGAGCATCAGAACTGCGAAAATTTTGAGTTTCTCAAGCGTTTCTTACCTCCAAACTGCCATATCTCGCGAACGGATTGACAAATCCGCAAAATTTCTGTTGCATCTGAAAGTAGAAACTCGCCCGATTACAACGGTATGTGTAGTTTTCCCCTAGGCCGTTCCAGTTATTCGTTTCGAGCATCAGAACTGCGAAAATTTTGAGTTTCTCAAGCGTTTCTTACATCCAAACTGCCATATCTCGCGAACGGATTGACCGATCCGCAAAATTTCTGTTGCATCTGAAAGTAGAAACTCGCCCGATTACAACGGTATGCGTACTTTTCCCCTAGGCCGTTCTAGTAACTCGTTTCGAGCATCAGAACTGCGAAAATTTTGTGTTTCTCAAGCGTTTCTTGTCTCCAAACTGCCATATCTCGCGAACGGATTGATCAATCCGCAAAATTTCTATTGCATCTGAAAGTAGAAACTCGTACGATTAAAACGGTATGGGCACTTTTCCACTAGGCCGTTCTAGTTATTCGTGTCGAGCATCAGAACTGCGAAAATTTTGAGTTTCTCAAGCGTTTCTTACCTCCAAACTGCCATATCTTGCGAACGGATTGACCAATCCGCAAAATTTCTGTTGCATCTGAAAGTAGAAACTCGCCCGATTACAACGGTATGCGCACTTTTCCCCTAGGCCGTTCTAGTTATTCGTTTCGAGCATCAGAACTGCGAAAATTTTGAGTTTCTCAAGCGTTTCTTACATCCAAACGGCCATATCTCGCGAACGGATGGACCAATCCGAATAATTTCTGTTGCATCTGAAAGTAGAAACTCACCCGATTACACCGGTATGCGTACTTTTCCCCTAGGCCGTTCTAGTTATTCGTTTCGAGCATCAGAACTGCGAAAATTTTGAGTTTCTCAAGCGTTTCTTACCTCCAAACTGCCATATCTCGCGAACGGATTGACAAATCCGCAAAATTTCTGTTGCATCTGAAAGTAGAAACTCGCCCGATTACAACGGTATGTGTAGTTTTCCCCTAGGCCGTTCCAGTTATTCGTTTCGAGCATCAGAACTGCGAAAATTTTGAGTTTCTCAAGCGTTTCTTACATCCAAACTGCCATATCTCGCAAACGGATTGACCAATCCGCAAAATTTCTGTTGCATCTGAAAGTAGAAACTCGCCCGATTACAACGGTATGCGTACTTTTCCCCTAGGCCGTTCTAGTTACTCGTTTCGAGCATCAGAACTGCGAAAATTTTGAGTTTCTCAAGCGTTTCTTACCTCCAAACTGCTATATCTCGCGAACGGATTGACCAATCCGCAAAATTTCTGTTGCATCTGAAAGTAGAAACTCGCCCGGTTACAACGGTGTGCGTACTTTTCCCCTAGGCCGTACTAGTTATTCGTTTCGAGCATCAGAACGGCGAAAATTTTGAGTTTCTCAAGCGTTTCTTACATCCAAACTGCCATATCTCGCGAACGGATTGACCAATCCGCAAAATTTCTATTGCATCTGAAAGTAGAAACTCGCCCGATTACAACGGTATGCGTACTTTTCCCCTAGGCCGCTCTAGTTACTCGTTTCGAGCATCAGAACTGCGAAAATTTTGAGTTTCTCAAGCGTTTCTTATCTCCAAACTGGCATATCTCGCGAACGGATTGATCAATCCGCAAAATTTCTGTTGCATCTGAAAGTAGAAACTCGCCCGATTACAACGGTATGCGCACTTAGCCCCTAGGCCTTTCTAGTTATTCGTGTCGAGCATCAGAACTGCGAAAATTTTGAGTTTCTCAAGCGTTTCTTACCTCCAAACTGCCATATCTCGCGAACGGATTGACAAATCCGCAAAATTTCTGTTGCATCTGAAAGTAGAAACTCGCCCGATTACAACGGTATGCGCACTTTTCCCCTAGGCCTTTCTAGTTATTCGTGTCGAGCATCAGAACTGCGAAAATTTTGAGTTTCTCAAGCGTTTCTTACCTCCAAACTGCCATATCTCGCGAACGGATTGACAAATCCGCAAAATTTCTGTTGCATCTGAAAGTAGAAACTCGCCCGATTACAACGGTATGTGTAGTTTTCCCCTAGGCCGTTCCAGTTATTCGTTTCGAGCATCAGAACTGCGAAAATTTTGAGTTTCTCAAGCGTTTCTTACATCCAAACTGCCATATCTCGCGAACGGATTGACCGATCCGCAAAATTTCTGTTGCATCTGAAAGTAGAAACTCGCCCGATTACAACGGTATGTGTACTTTTCCCCTAGGCCGTTCTAGTTACTCGTTTCGAGCATCAGAACTGCGAAAATTTTGTGTTTCTCAAGCGTTTCTTGTCTCCAAACTGCCATATCTCGCGAACGGATTGATCAATCCGCAAAATTTCTGTTGCATCTGAAAGTAGAAACTCGTACGATTACAACGGTATGGGCACTTTTCCACTAGGCCGTTCTAGTTATTCGTGTCGAGCATCAGAACTGCGAAAATTTTGAGTTTCTCAAGCGTTTCTTACCTCCAAACTGCCATATCTTGCGAACGGATTGACCAATCCGCAAAATTTCTGTTGCATCTGAAAGTAGAAACTCGCCCGATTACAACGGTATGCGCACTTTTCCCCTAGGCCGTTCTAGTTATTCGTTTCGAGCATCAGAACTGCGAAAATTTTGAGTTTCTCAAGCGTTTCTTACATCCAAACGGCCATATCTCGCGAACGGATGGACCAATCCGAATAATTTCTATTGCATCTGAAAGTAGAGACTCGCCCGATTACACCGGTATGCGTACTTTTCCCCTAGGCCGTTCTAGTTATTCGTTTCGAGCATCAGAACTGCGAAAATTTTGAGTTTCTCAAGCGTTTCTTACCTCCAAACTGCCATATCTCGCAAACGGATTGACCAATCCGCAAAATTTCTGTTGCATCTGAAAGTAGAAACTCGCCCGATTACAACGGTATGCGTACTTTTCCCCTAGGCCGTTCTAGTTACTCGTTTCGAGCATCAGAACTGCGAAAATTTTGAGTTTCTCAAGCGTTTCTTACATCCAAACTGCCATATCTCGCGAACGGATTGACCAATCCGCAAAATTTCTGTTGCATTTGAAAGTAGAAACTCGCCCGGTTACAACGGTGTGCGTACTTTTCCCCTAGGCCGTACTAGTTATTCGTTTCGAGCATCAGAACGGCGAAAATTTTGAGTTTCTCAAGCGTTTCTTACATCCAAACTGCCATATCTCGCGAACGGATTGACCAATCCGCAAAATTTCTATTGCATCTGAAAGTAGAAACTCGCCCGATTACAACGGTATGCGTACTTTTCCCCTATGCCGCTCTAGTTACTCGTTTCGAGCATCAGAACTGCGAAAATTTTGAGTTTCTCAAGCGTTTCTTATCTCCAAACTGCCATATCTCGCGAACGGATTGATCAATCCGCAAAATTTCTGTTGCATCTGAAAGTAGAAACTCGCCCGATTACAACGGTACGCGCACTTTTCCCCTAGGCCTTTCTAGTTATTCGTGTCGAGCATCAGAACTGCGAAAATTTTGAGTTTCTCAAGCGTCTCTTACCTCCAAACTGCCATATCTCGCGAACGGATTGACAAATCCGCAAAATTTCTGTTGCATCTGAAAGTAGAAACTCGCCCGATTACAACGGTATGTGTAGTTTTCCCCTAGGCCGTTCCTGTTATTCGTTTCGATCATCAGAACTGCGAAAATTTTGAGTTTCTCAAGCGTTTCTTACATCCAAACTGCCATATCTCGCAAACGGATTGACCAATCCGCAAAATTTCTGTTGCATCTGAAAGTAGAAACTCGCCCGATTACAACGGTATGCGTACTTTTCCCCTAGGCCGTTCTAGTTACTCGTTTCGAGCATCAGAACTGCGCAAATTTTGAGTTTCTCAAGCGTTTCTTACATCCAAACTGCCATATCTCGCGAACGGATTGACTAATCCGCAAAATTTCTGTTGCATCTGAAAGTAGAAACTCGCCCGATTACAACGGTAGGTGTAGTTTTCCCCTACGCCGTTCTAGTTATTCGTTTCGAGCATCAGAACTGCGAAAATTTTGAGTTTCTCAAGCGTTTCTTACATCCAAACTGCCATATCTCGCGAACGGATAGACCGATCCGCAAAATTTCTGTTGCATCTGAAAGTAGAAACTCGCCCGATTACAACGGTATGCGCACTTTTACCCTAGGCCGTTCTAGTTATTCGTTTCGAGCATCAGAACTGCGAAAATTTTGAGTTTCTCAAGCGTTTCTTACATCCAAACGGCCATATCTCGCGAACGGATGGACCAATCCGAATAATTTCTGTTGCATCTGAAAGTAGAAACTCGCCCGATTACACCGGTATGCGTACTTTTCCCCTAGGCCGTTCTAGTTATTCGTTTCGAGCATCAGAACTGCGAAAATTTTGAGTTTCTCAAGCGTTTCTTACCACCAAACTGCCATATCTCGCAAACGGATTGACCAATCCGCAAAATTTCTGTTGCATCTGAAAGTAGAAACTCGCCCGATTACAACGGTATGCGTACTTTTCCCCTAGGCCGTTCTAGTTACTCGTTTCGAGTATCAGAACTGCGAAAATTTTGAGTTTCTCAAGCGTTTCTTACATCCAAACTGCCATATCTCGCGAACGGATTGACCAATCCGCAAAATTTCTGTGCATCTGAAAGTAGAAACTCGCCCGGTTACAACGGTGTGCGTACTTTTCCCCTAGCCGTACTAGTTATTCGTTTCGAGCATCAGAACGGCGAAAATTTTGAGTTTCTCAAGCGTTTCTTACATCCAAACTGCCATATCTCGCGAACGGATTGACCAATCCGCAAAATTTCTATTGCATCTGAAAGTAGAAACTCGCCCGATTACAACGGTATGCGTACTTTTCCCCTAGGCCGTTCTAGTTACTCGTTTCGAGCATCAGAACTGCGCAAATTTTGAGTTTCTCAAGCGTTTCTTACATCCAAACTGCCATATCTCGCGAACGGATTGACTAATCCGCAAAATTTCTGTTGCATCTGAAAGTAGAAACTCGCCCGATTACAACGGTAGGTGTAGTTTTCCCCTACGCCGTTCTAGTTATTCGTTTCGAGCATCAGAACTGCGAAAATTTTGAGTTTCTCAAGCGTTTCTTACATCCAAACTGCCATATCTCGCGAACGGATAGACCGATCCGCAAAATTTCTGTTGCAGCTGAAAGTAGAAACTCGCCCGATTACAACGGTATGCGCACTTTTACCCTAGGCCGTTCTAGTTATTCGTTTCGAGCATCAGAACTGCGAAAATTTTGAGTTTCTCAAGCGTTTCTTACATCCAAACGGCCATATCTCGCGAACGGATGGACCAATCCGAATAATTTCTGTTGCATCTGAAAGTAGAAACTCGCCCGATTACACCGGTATGCGTACTTTTCCCCTAGGCCGTTCTAGTTATTCGTTTCGAGCATCAGAACTGCGAAAATTTTGAGTTTCTCAAGCGTTTCTTACCACCAAACTGCCATATCTCGCAAACGGATTGACCAATCCGCAAAATTTCTGTTGCATCTGAAAGTAGAAACTCGCCCGATTACAACGGTATGCGTACTTTTCCCCTAGGCCGTTCTAGTTACTCGTTTCGAGTATCAGAACTGCGAAAATTTTGAGTTTCTCAAGCGTTTCTTACATCCAAACTGCCATATCTCGCGAACGGATTGACCAATCCGCAAAATTTCTGTTGCATCTGAAAGTAGAAACTCGCCCGGTTACAACGGTGTGCGTACTTTTCCCCTAGGCCGTACTAGTTATTCGTTTCGAGCATCAGAACGGCGAAAATTTTGAGTTTCTCAGCGTTTCTTACATCCAAACTGCCATATCTCGCGAACGGATTGACCAATCCGCAAAATTTCTATTGCATCTGAAAGTAGAAACTCGCCCGATTACAACGGTATGCGTACTTTTCCCCTAGGCCGTTCTAGTTACTCGTTTCGAGCATCAGAACTGCGCAAATTTTGAGTTTCTCAAGCGTTTCTTACATCCAAACTGCCATATCTCGCGAACGGATTGACTAATCCGCAAATTTCTGTTGCATCTGAAAGTAGAAACTCGCCCGATTACAACGGTAGGTGTAGTTTTCCCCTACGCCGTTCTAGTTATTCGTTTCGAGCATCAGAACTGCGAAAATTTTGAGTTTCTCAAGCGTTTCTTACATCCAAACTGCCATATCTCGCAAACGGATTGACCAATCCGCAAAATTTCTGTTGCATCTGAAAGTAGAAACTCGCCCGATTACAACGGTATGCGTACTTTTCCCCTAGGCCGTTCTAGTTATTCGTTTCGAGCATCAGAACTGCGAAAATTTTGAGTTTCTCAAGCGTTTCTTACATCCAAACGGCCATATCTCGCGAACGGATGACCAATCCGAATAATTTCTGTTGCATCTGAAGTAGAAACTCGCCCGATTACAACGGTAGGTGTAGTTTTCCCCTACGCCGTTCTAGTTATTCGTTTCGAGCATCAGAACTGCGAAAATTTTGAGTTTCTCAAGCGTTTCTTACATCCAAACTGCCATATCTCGCGAACGGATAGACCGATCCGCAAAATTTCTGTTGCATCTGAAAGTAGAAACTCGCCCGATTACAACGGTATGCGCACTTTTACCCTAGGCCGTTCTAGTTATTCGTTTCGAGCATCAGAACTGCGAAAATTTTGAGTTTCTCAAGCGTTTCTTACATCCAAACGCCATATCTCGCGAACGGATGGACCAATCCGAATAATTTCTGTTGCATCTGAAAGTAGAAAACTCGCCCGATTACACCGGTATGGCGTACTTTTCCCCTAGGCCGTTCTAGTTATTCGTTTCGAGCATCAGAACTGCGAAAATTTTGAGTTTCTCAAGCGTTTCTTACCACCAAACTGCCATATCTCGCAAACGGATTGACCAATCCGCAAAATTTCTGTTGCATCTGAAAGTAGAAAACTCGCCCGATTACAACGGTATGCGTACTTTTCCCTAGCCGTTCTAGTTATTCGTTTCGAGCATCAGAACTGCGAAAATTTTGAGTTTCTCAAGCGTTTCTTACATCCAAACGGCCATATCTCGCGAACGGATGGACCAATCCGAATAATTTCTGTTGCATCTGAAAGTAGAAACTCGCCCGATTACACCGGTATGCGTACTTTTCCCCTAGGCCGTGTCTAGTTATTCGTTTCGAGCATCAGAACTGCGAAAATTTTGAGTTTCTCAAGCGTTTCTTACCACCAAACTGCCATATCTCGCAAACGGATTGACCAATCCGCAAATTTCTGTTGCATCTGAAAGTAGAAACTCGCCCGATTACAACGGTATGCGTACTTTTCCCCTAGGCCGTTCTAGTTACTCGTTTCGAGTATCAGAACTGCGAAAATTTTGAGTTTCTCAAGCGTTTCTTACATCCAAACTGCCATATCTCGCGAACGGATTGACCAATCCGCAAAATTTCTGTTGCATCTGAAAGTAGAAACTCGCCCGGTTACAACGGTGTGCGTACTTTTCCCCTAGGCCGTACTAGTTATTCGTTTCGAGCATCAGAACGGCGAAAATTTTGAGTTTCTCAAGCGTTTCTTACATCCAAACTGCCATATCTCGCGAACGGATTGACCAATCCGCAAAATTTCTATTGCATCTGAAAGTAGAAACTCGCCCGATTACAACGGTATGCGTACTTTTCCCCTAGGCCGTTCTAGTTACTCGTTTCGAGCATCAGAACTGCGCAATTTTGAGTTTCTCAAGCGTTTCTTACATCCAAACTGCCATATCTCGCGAACGGATTGACTAATCCGCAAAATTTCTGTTGCATCTGAAAGTAGAAACTCGCCCGATTACAACGGTAGGTGTAGTTTTCCCCTACGCCGTTCTAGTTATTCGTTTCGAGCATCAGAACTGCGAAAATTTTGAGTTTCTCAAGCGTTTCTTACATCCAAACTGCCATATCTCGCGAACGGATAGACCGATCCGCAAAATTTCTGTTGCATCTGAAAGTAGAAACTCGCCCGATTACAACGGTATGCGCACTTTTACCCTAGGCCGTTCTAGTATTCGTTTCGAGCATCAGAACTGCGAAAATTTTGAGTTCTCAAGCGTTTCTTACATCCAAACGGCCATATCTCGCGAACGGATGGACCAATCCGAATAATTTCTGTTGCATCTGAAAGTAGAAACTCGCCCGATTACACCGGTATGCGTACTTTTCCCCTATGCCGCTCTAGTTACTCGTTTCGAGCATCAGAACTGCGAAAATTTGAGTTTCTCAAGCGTTTCTTATCTCCAAACTGCCATATCTCGCGAACGGATTGATCAATCCGCAAAATTTCTGTTGCATCTGAAAGTAGAAACTCGCCCGATTACAACGGTACGCGCACTTTTCCCCTAGGCCTTTCTAGTTATTCGTGTCGAGCATCAGAACTGCGAAAATTTGAGTTTCTCAAGCGTCTCTTACCTCCAAACTGCCATATCTCGCGAACGGATTGACAAATCCGCAAAATTTCTGTTGCATCTGAAAGTAGAAACTCGCCCGATTACAACGGTATGTGTAGTTTTCCCCTAGGCCGTCCTGTTATTCGTTTCGATCATCAGAACTGCGAAAATTTTGAGTTTCTCAGCGTTTCTTACATCCAAACTGCCATATCTCGCAAACGGATTGACCAATCCGCAAAATTTCTGTTGCATCTGAAAGTAGAAACTCGCCGATTACAACGGTATGCGTACTTTTTCCCCTAGGCCGTTCTAGTTACTCGTTTCGAGCATCAGAACTGCGCAAATTTTGAGTTTCTCAAGCGTTTCTTACATCCAAACTGCCATATCTCGCGAACGGATTGACTAATCCGCAAAATTTCTGTTGCATCTGAAGTAGAAACTCGCCCGATTACAACGGTAGGTGTAGTTTTCCCCTACGCCGTTCTAGTTATTCGTTTCGAGCATCAGAACTGCGAAAATTTTGAGTTTCTCAAGCGTTTCTTACATCCAAACTGCCATATCTCGCGAACGGATAGACCGATCCGCAAAATTTCTGTTGCATCTGAAAGTAGAAACTCGCCCGATTACAACGGTATGCGCACTTTTACCCTAGGCCGTTCTAGTTATTCGTTTCGAGCATCAGAACTGCGAAAATTTGAGTTTCTCAAGCGTTTCTTACATCCAAACGGCCATATCTCGCGAACGGATGGACCAATCCGAATAATTTCTGTTGCATCTGAAAGTAGAAACTCGCCCGATTACACCGGTATGCGTACTTTTCCCTAGGCCGTTCTAGTTATTCGTTTCGAGCATCAGAACTGCGAAAATTTTGAGTTTCTCAAGCGTTTCTTACCACCAAACTGCCATATCTCGCAACGGATTGACCAATCCGCAAAATTTCTGTTGCATCTGAAAGTAGAAACTCGCCCGATTACAACGGTATGCGTACTTTTCCCCTAGGCCGTTCTAGTTACTCGTTTCGAGTATCAGAACTGCGAAAATTTTGAGTTTCTCAAGCGTTTCTTACATCCAAACTGCCATATCTCGCGAACGGATTGACCAATCCGCAAAATTTCTGTTGCATCTGAAAGTAGAAACTCGCCCGGTTACAACGGTGTGCGTACTTTTCCCCTAGGCCGTACTAGTTATTCGTTTCGAGCATCAGAACGGCGAAAATTTTGAGTTTCTCAAGCGTTTCTTACATCCAAACTGCCATATCTCGCGAACGGATTGACCAATCCGCAAAATTTCTATTGCATCTGAAAGTAGAAACTCGCCCGATTACAACGGTATGCGTACTTTTCCCCTAGGCCGTTCTAGTTACTCGTTTCGAGCATCAGAACTGCGCAAATTTTGAGTTTCTCAAGCGTTTCTTACATCCAAACTGCCATATCTCGCGAACGGATTGACTAATCCGCAAAATTTCTGTTGCATCTGAAAGTAGAAACTCGCCCGATTACAACGGTAGGTGTAGTTTTCCCCTACGCCGTTCTAGTTATTCGTTTCGAGCATCAGAACTGCGAAAATTTTGAGTTTCTCAAGCGTTTCTTACATCCAAACTGCCATATCTCGCGAACGGATAGACCGATCCGCAAATTTCTGTTGCATCTGAAAGTAGAAACTCGCCCCATTACAACGGTATGCGCACTTTTACCTAGGCCGTTCTAGTTATTCGTTTCGAGCATCAGAACTGCGAAAATTTTGAGTTTCTCAAGCGTTTCTTACATCCAAACGGCCATATCTCGCGAACGGATGGACCAATCCGAATAATTTCTGTTGCATCTGAAAGTAGAAACTCGCCCGATTACACCGTATGCGTACTTTTCCCCTAGGCCGTTCTAGTTATTCGTTTCGAGCATCAGAACTGCGAAAATTTGAGTTTCTCAAGCGTTTCTTACCACCAAACTGCCATATCTCGCAAACGGATTGACCAATCCGCAAAATTTCTGTTGCATCTGAAAGTAGAAACTCGCCCGATACAACGGTATGCGTACTTTTCCCCTAGGCCGTTCTAGTTACTCGTTTCGAGTATCAGAACTGCGAAAATTTTGAGTTTCTCAAGCGTTTCTTACATCCAAACTGCCATATCTCGCGAACGGATTGACCAATCCGCAAAATTTCTGTTGCATCTGAAAGTAGAAACTCGCCCGGTTACAACGGTGTGCGTACTTTTCCCCTAGGCCGTACTAGTTATTCGTTTCGAGCATCAGAACGGCGAAAATTTGAGTTTCTCAAGCGTTTCTTACATCCAAACTGCTGCCATATCTCGCGAACGGATTGACCAATCCGCAAAATTTCTATTGCATCTGAAAGTAGAAACTCGCCCGATTACAACGTATGCGTACTTTTCCCCTAGGCCGTTCTAGTTACTCGTTTCGAGCATCAGAACTGCGCAAATTTTGAGTTTCTCAAGCGTTTCTTACATCCAAACTGCCATATCTCGCGAACGGATTGACTAATCCGCAAAATTTCTGTTGCATCTGAAAGTAGAAACTCGCCCGATTACAACGGTAGGTGTAGTTTTCCCCTACGCCGTTCTAGTTATTCGTTTCGAGCATCAGAACTGCGAAAATTTTGAGTTTCTCAAGCGTTTCTTACATCCAAACTGCCATATCTCGCGAACGGATAGACCGATCCGCAAAATTTCTGTTGCATCTGAAAGTAGAAACTCGCCCGATTACAACGATATGCGCACTTTTACCTAGGCCGTTCTAGTTATTCGTTTCGAGCATCAGAACTGCGAAATTTTGAGTTTCTCAAGCGTTTCTTACATCCAAACGGCCATATCTCGCGAACGGATGGACCAATCCGAATAATTTCTGTTGCATCTGAAAGTAGAAACTCGCCGATTACACCGGTATGCGTACTTTTCCCCTAGGCCGTTCTAGTTATTCGTTTCGAGCATCAGAACTGCGAAAATTTTGAGTTTCTCAAGCGTTTCTTACCACCAAACTGCCATATCTCGCAAACGATTGACCAATCCGCAAAATTTCTGTTGCATCTGAAAGTAGAAACTCGCCCGATTACAACGGTATGCGTACTTTTCCCCTAGGCCGTTCTAGTTATTCGTTTCGAGCATCAGAACTGCGAAAATTTTGAGTTTCTCAAGCGTTTCTTACATCCAAACGGCCATATCTCGCGAACGGATGGACCAATCCGAATAATTTCTGTTGCATCTGAAAGTAGAAACTCGCCCGATTACACCGGTATGCGTACTTTTCCCCTAGGCCGTTCTAGTTATTCGTTTCGAGCATCAGAACTGCGAAAATTTTGAGTTTCTCAAGCGTTTCTTACCACCAAACTGCCATATCTCGCAAACGGATTGACCAATCCGCAAAATTTCTGTTGCATCTGAAAGTAGAAACTCGCCCGATTACAACGGTATGCGTACTTTTCCCCTAGGCCGTTCTAGTTACTCGTTTCGAGTATCAGAACTGCGAAAATTTTGAGTTTCTCAAGCGTTTCTTACATCCAAACTGCCATATCTCGCGAACGGATTGACCAATCCGCAAAATTTCTGTTGCATCTGAAAGTAGATACTCGCCCGGTTACAACGGTGTGCGTACTTTTCCCCTAGGCCGTACTAGTTATTCGTTTCGAGCATCAGAACGGCGAAAATTTTGAGTTTCTCAAGCGTTTCTTACATCCAAACTGCCATATCTCGCGAACGGATTGACCAATCCGCAAAATTTCTATTGCATCTGAAAGTAGAAACTCGCCCGATTACAACGGTATGCGTACTTTTCCCCTAGGCCGTTCTAGTTACTCGTTTCGAGCATCAGAACTGCGCAAATTTTGAGTTTCTCAAGCGTTTCTTACATCCAAACTGCCATATCTCGCGAACGGATTGACTAATCCGCAAAATTTCTGTTGCATCTGAAAGTAGAAACTCGCCCGATTACAACGGTAGGTGTAGTTTTCCCCTACGCCGTTCTAGTTATTCGTTTCGAGCATCAGAACTGCGAAAATTTTGAGTTTCTCAAGCGTTTCTTACATCCAAACTGCCATATCTCGCGAACGGATAGACCGATCCGCAAAATTTCTGTTGCATCTGAAAGTAGAAACTCGCCCGATTACAACGGTATGCGCACTTTTACCCTAGGCCGTTCTAGTTATTCGTTTCGAGCATCAGAACTGCGAAAATTTTGAGTTTCTCAAGCGTTTCTTACATCCAAACGGCCATATCTCGCGAACGGATGGACCAATCCGAATAATTTCTGTTGCATCTGAAAGTAGAAACTCGCCCGATTACACCGGTATGCGTACTTTTCCCCTAGGCCGTTCTAGTTATTCGTTTCGAGCATCAGAACTGCGAAAATTTTGAGTTTCTCAAGCGTTTCTTACCACCAAACTGCATATCTCGCAAACGGATTGACCAATCCGCAAAATTTCTGTTGCATCTGAAAGTAGAAACTCGCCCGATTACAACGGTATGCGTACTTTTCCCCTAGGCCGTTCTAGTTACTCGTTTCGAGTATCAGAACTGCGAAAATTTTGAGTTTCTCAAGCGTTTCTTACATCCAAACTGCCATATCTCGCGAACGGATTGACCAATCCGCAAAATTTCTGTTGCATCTGAAAGTAGAAACTCGCCCGGTTACAACGGTGTGCGTACTTTTCCCCTAGGCCGTACTAGTTATTCGTTTCGAGCATCAGAACGGCGAAAATTTTGAGTTTCTCAAGCGTTTCTTACATCCAAACTGCCATATCTCGCGAACGGATTGACCAATCCGCAAAATTTCTATTGCATCTGAAAGTAGAAACTCGCCCGATTACAACGGTATGCGTACTTTTCCCCTAGGCCGTTCTAGTTACTCGTTTCGAGCATCAGAACTGCGCAAATTTTGAGTTTCTCAAGCGTTTCTTACATCCAAACTGCCATATCTCGCGAACGGATTGACTAATCCGCAAAATTTCTGTTGCATCTGAAAGTAGAAACTCGCCCGATTACAACGGTAGGTGTAGTTTTCCCCTACGCCGTTCTAGTTATTCGTTTCGAGCATCAGAACTGCGAAAATTTTGAGTTTCTCAAGCGTTTCTTACATCCAAACTGCCATATCTCGCGAACGGATAGACCGATCCGCAAAATTTCTGTTGCATCTGAAAGTAGAAACTCGCCCGATTACAACGGTATGCGCACTTTTACCCTAGGCCGTTCTAGTTATTCGTTTCGAGCATCAGAACTGCGAAAATTTTGAGTTTCTCAAGCGTTTCTTACATCCAAACGGCCATATCTCGCGAACGGATGGACCAATCCGAATAATTTCTGTTGCATCTGAAAGTAGAAACTCGCCCGATTACACCGGTATGCGTACTTTTCCCCTAGGCCGTTCTAGTTATTCGTTTCGAGCATCAGAACTGCGAAAATTTTGAGTTTCTCAAGCGTTTCTTACCACCAAACTGCCATATCTCGCAAACGGATTGACCAATCCGCAAAATTTCTGTTGCATCTGAAAGTAGAAACTCGCCCGATTACAACGGTATGCGTACTTTTCCCCTAGGCCGTTCTAGTTACTCGTTTCGAGTATCAGAACTGCGAAAATTTTGAGTTTCTCAAGCGTTTCTTACATCCAAACTGCCATATCTCGCGAACGGATTGACCAATCCGCAAAATTTCTGTTGCATCTGAAAGTAGAAGCTCGCCCGGTTACAACGGTGTGCGTACTTTTCCCCTAGGCCGTACTAGTTATTCGTTTCGAGCATCAGAACGGCGAAAATTTTGAGTTTCTCAAGCGTTTCTTACATCCAAACTGCCATATCTCGCGAACGGATTGACCAATCCGCAAAATTTCTATGGCATCTGAAAGTAGAAACTCGCCCGATTACAACGGTATGCGTACTTTTCCCCTAGGCCGTTCTAGTTACTCGTTTCGAGCATCAGAACTGCGCAAATTTTGAGTTTCTCAAGCGTTTCTTACATCCAAACTGCCATATCTCGCGAACGGATTGACTAATCCGCAAAATTTCTGTTGCATCTGAAAGTAGAAACTCGCCCGATTACAACGGTAGGTGTAGTTTTCCCCTACGCCGTTCTAGTTATTCGTTTCGAGCATCAGAACTGCGAAAATTTTGAGTTTCTCAAGCGTTTCTTACATCCAAACTGCCATATCTCGCGAACGGATAGACCGATCCGCAAAATTTCTGTTGCATCTGAAAGTAGAAACTCGCCCGATTACAACGGTATGCGCACTTTTACCCTAGGCCGTTCTAGTTATTCGTTTCGAGCATCAGAACTGCGAAAATTTTGAGTTTCTCAAGCGTTTCTTACATCCAAACGGCCATATCTCGCGAACGGATGGACCAATCCGCAAAATTTCTGTTGCATCTGAAAGTAGAAACTCGCCCGATTACAACGGTATGGGCACTTTTAGCCTAGGCCGTTCTAGTTATTCGTGTTGAGCATCAGAACTGCGAAAATTTTGAGTTTCTCAAGCGTTTCTTACCTCCAAACTGCCATATCTTGCGAACGGATTGACCAATCCGCAAAGTTTCTGTTGCATCTGAAAGTAGAAACTCGCCCGATTACAACGGTATGCGTACTTTTCCCCTAGGCCGTTCTAGTTACTCGTTTCGAGCATCAGAACTGCGAAAATTTTGAGTTTCTCAAGCGTTTCTTATCTCCAAACTGCCATATCTCGCGAACGGATTGATCAATCCGCAAAATTTCTGTTGCATCTGAAAGTAGAAACTCGCCCGATTACAACGGTAGGGGTAGTTTTCCCCTAAGCCGTTCTAGTTATTCGTTTCGAGCCTCAGAACTGCGAAAATTTTGAGTTTCTCAAGCGTTTCTTACCTCCAAACTGCCATATCTCGCGAATGGATTGACCAAACCGCAAAATTTCTCTTGCATCTGAAAGTAGAAACTCGCCCGATTACAACGGTATGTGTAGTTTTCCCCTAGGCCGTTCGAGTTATTCATTTCGAGCATCAGAACTGCGAAAATTTTGAGTTTCTCAAGCGTTTCTTACCTCCAAACTGCCATATCTCGCGAACGGATTGACCAATTCGCAAAATTTCTGTTTCTTCTGAAAGTAGAAACTCTCCCGATTACAAGGGTATGCGCACTCTTCCCGTAGGCCGTTCTAGTTATTCGTTTCGAGCATCAGAACTGCGAAAATTTTGAGTTTCTCAAGCGTTTCTTACATCCAAACGGCCATATCTCGCGAACGGACGGACCAATCCGCAAAATTTCTGTTGCATCTGAAAGTAGAAACTCGCCCGATTACAACGGTATGCGCACTTTTCCCCTAGGCCGTTCTAGTTATTCTTTTCCAGCATCAGAACTGCGCAAATTTTGAGTTTCTCAAGCGTTTCTTACCTCCAAACTGCCATATCTCGCGAACGGATTGACCGATCCGCAAAATTTCTGTTGCATCTGAAAGTAGAAACTCGCCCGATTACAACGGTAGGGGTAGTTTTCCCCTAAGCCGTTCTAGTTATTCGTTTCGAGCATCAGAACTGCGAAAATTTTGAGTTTCTCAAGCGTTTCTTACCACCAAACTGCCATATCTCGCAAACGGATTGACCAATCCGCAAAATTTCTGTTGCATCTGAAAGTAGAAACTCGCCCGATTACAACGGTATGCGTACTTTTCCCCTAGGCCGTTCTAGTTACTCGTTTCGAGTATCAGAACTGCGAAAATTTTGAGTTTCTCAAGCGTTTCTTACATCCAAACTGCCATATCTCGCGAACGGATTGACCAATCCGCAAAATTTCTGTTGCATCTGAAAGTAGAAGCTCGCCCGGTTACAACGGTGTGCGTACTTTTCCCCTAGGCCGTACTAGTTATTCGTTTCGAGCATCAGAACGGCGAAAATTTTGAGTTTCTCAAGCGTTTCTTACATCCAAACTGCCATATCTCGCGAACGGATTGACCAATCCGCAAAATTTCTATGGCATCTGAAAGTAGAAACTCGCCCGATTACAACGGTATGCGTACTTTTCCCCTAGGCCGTTCTAGTTACTCGTTTCGAGCATCAGAACTGCGCAAATTTTGAGTTTCTCAAGCGTTTCTTACATCCAAACTGCCATATCTCGCGAACGGATTGACTAATCCGCAAAATTTCTGTTGCATCTGAAAGTAGAAACTCGCCCGATTACAACGGTAGGTGTAGTTTTCCCCTACGCCGTTCTAGTTATTCGTTTCGAGCATCAGAACTGCGAAAATTTTGAGTTTCTCAAGCGTTTCTTACATCCAAACTGCCATATCTCGCGAACGGATAGACCGATCCGCAAAATTTCTGTTGCATCTGAAAGTAGAAACTCGCCCGATTACAACGGTATGCGCACTTTTACCCTAGGCCGTTCTAGTTATTCGTTTCGAGCATCAGAACTGCGAAAATTTTGAGTTTCTCAAGCGTTTCTTACATCCAAACGGCCATATCTCGCGAACGGATGGACCAATCCGCAAAATTTCTGTTGCATCTGAAAGTAGAAACTCGCCCGATTACAACGGTATGGGCACTTTTAGCCTAGGCCGTTCTAGTTATTCGTGTTGAGCATCAGAACTGCGAAAATTTTGAGTTTCTCAAGCGTTTCTTACCTCCAAACTGCCATATCTTGCGAACGGATTGACCAATCCGCAAAGTTTCTGTTGCATCTGAAAGTAGAAACTCGCCCGATTACAACGGTATGCGTACTTTTCCCCTAGGCCGTTCTAGTTACTCGTTTCGAGCATCAGAACTGCGAAAATTTTGAGTTTCTCAAGCGTTTCTTATCTCCAAACTGCCATATCTCGCGAACGGATTGATCAATCCGCAAAATTTCTGTTGCATCTGAAAGTAGAAACTCGCCCGATTACAACGGTAGGGGTAGTTTTCCCCTAAGCCGTTCTAGTTATTCGTTTCGAGCCTCAGAACTGCGAAAATTTTGAGTTTCTCAAGCGTTTCTTACCTCCAAACTGCCATATCTCGCGAATGGATTGACCAAACCGCAAAATTTCTCTTGCATCTGAAAGTAGAAACTCGCCCGATTACAACGGTATGTGTAGTTTTCCCCTAGGCCGTTCGAGTTATTCATTTCGAGCATCAGAACTGCGAAAATTTTGAGTTTCTCAAGCGTTTCTTACCTCCAAACTGCCATATCTCGCGAACGGATTGACCAATTCGCAAAATTTCTGTTTCTTCTGAAAGTAGAAACTCTCCCGATTACAAGGGTATGCGCACTCTTCCCGTAGGCCGTTCTAGTTATTCGTTTCGAGCATCAGAACTGCGAAAATTTTGAGTTTCTCAAGCGTTTCTTACATCCAAACGGCCATATCTCGCGAACGGACGGACCAATCCGCAAAATTTCTGTTGCATCTGAAAGTAGAAACTCGCCCGATTACAACGGTATGCGCACTTTTCCCCTAGGCCGTTCTAGTTATTCTTTTCCAGCATCAGAACTGCGCAAATTTTGAGTTTCTCAAGCGTTTCTTACCTCCAAACTGCCATATCTCGCGAACGGATTGACCGATCCGCAAAATTTCTGTTGCATCTGAAAGTAGAAACTCGCCCGATTACAACGGTAGGGGTAGTTTTCCCCTAAGCCGTTCTAGTTATTCGTTTCGAGCCTCAGAACTGCGAAAATTTTGAGTTTCTCAAGCGTTTCTTACCTCCAAACTGCCATATCTCGCGAATGGATTGACCAAACCGCAAAATTTCTCTTGCATCTGAAAGTAGAAACTCGCCCGATTACAACTGTATGTGTAGTTTTCCCCTAGGCCGTTCGAGTTATTCATTTCGAGCATCAGAACTGCGAAAATTTTGAGTTTCTCAAGCGTTTCTTACCTCCAAACTGCCATATCTCGCGAACGGATTGACCAATCCGCAAAATTTCTGTTTCTTCTGAAAGTAGAAACTCTCCCGATTACAAGGGTATGCGCACTCTTCCCGTAGGCCGTTCTAGTTATTCGTTTCGAGCATCAGAACTGCGAAAATTTTGAGTTTCTCAAGCGTTTCTTACATCCAAACGGCCATATCTCGCGAACGGACGGACCAATCCGCAAAATTTCTGTTGCATCTGAAAGTAGAAACTCGCCCGATTACAACGGTATGCGCACTTTTCCCCTAGGCCGTTCTAGTTATTCTTTTCCAGCATCAGAACTGCGCAAATTTTGAGTTTCTCAAGCGTTTCTTACCTCCAAACTGCCATATCTCGCGAACGGATTGACCGATCCGCAAAATTTCTGTTGCATCTGAAAGTAGAAACTCGCCCGATTACAACGGTAAGCGCACTTTTCCCCTAGGCCGTTCTAGTTATTCGTTTCGAGCATCAGAACTGCTCAAATTTTGAGTTTCTCAAGCGTTTCTTACATCCAAACTGCCATATCTCGCGAACGGATTTACCAATCCGCAAAATTTCTGTTGCATCTGAAAGAAGAAACTCGCCCGATTACAACGGTATGCGTACTTTTCCCCTAGGCCGTTCTAGTTACTCGTTTCGAGCATCAGAACTGCGAAAATTTTGAGTTTCTCAAGCGTTTCTTATCTCCAAACTGCCATATCTCGAGAACGGATTGATCAATCCGCAAAATTTCTGTTGCATCTGAAAGTAGAAACTCGCCCGATTACAACGGTAGGTGTAGTTTTCCCCTAGGCGGTTCTAGTTATTCGTTTCGAGCATCAGAACTGCGAAAATTTTGAGTTTCTCAAGCGTTTCTTACATCCAAACTGCCATATCTCGCGAACGGATTGACCAATCCGCAAAATTTCTGTTGCATCTGAAAGTAGAAACTCGCCCGATTACAACGGTATGCGCACTTTTCCCCTAGGCCGTTCTAGTTATTCGTTTCGAGCATCAGTACTGCGAAAATTTTGAGTTTCTCAAGCGTTTCTTATCTCCAAACTGCCATATCTCGCGAACGGATTGATCAATCCGCAAAATTTCTGTTGCGTCTGAAAGTAGAATCTCGCCAGATTACAACGGTATGCGTACTTTTCCCCTAGGCCGTTCTAGTTATTCGTTTCGAGCATCAGAACTGCGAAAATTTTGAGTTTCTCAAGCGTTTCTTACATCCAAACTGCCATATCTCGCGAACGGATTGACTAATCCGCAAAATTTCTGTTGCATCTGAAAGTAGAATCTCGCCCGATTACAACGGTATGCGTACTTTTCCCCTAGGCCGTTCTAGTTATTCGTTTCGAGCATCAGAACTGCGAAAATTTTGAGTTTCTCAAGCGTTTCTTACATCCAAACTGCCATATCTCGCAAACGGATTGACTAATCCGCAAAATTTCTGTTGCATCTGAAAGTAGAATCTCGCCCGATTACAACGGTATGCGTACTTTTCCCCTAGGCCGTTCTAGTTATTCGTTTCGAGCATCAGAACCGCGAAAATTTTGAGTTTCTCAAGCGTTTCTTACCTCCAAACTGCCATATCTTGCGAACGGATAGACCAATCCGCAAAGTTTCTGTTGCATCTGAAAGTAGAAACTCGCCCGATTACAACGGTATGGGCACTTTTAGCCTAGGCCGTTCTAGTTATTCGTGTCGAGCATCAGAACTGCGAAAATTTTGAGTTTCTCAAGCGTTTCTTACCTCCAAACTGCCATATCTTGCGAACGGTTGACCAATCCGCAAATTTTCTGTTGCATCTGAAAGTAGAAACTCGCCCGATTACAACGGTATGCGTACTTTTCCCCTAGGCCGTTCTAGTTACTCGTTTCGAGCATCAGAACTGCGAAAATGTTGAGTTTCTCAAGCGTTTCTTATCTCCAAACTGCCATATCTCGCGAACGGATTGATCAATCCGCAAAATTTCTGTTGCATCTGAAAGTAGAAACTCGCCCGATTACAACGGTAGGGGTAGTTTTCCCCTAGGCCGTTCTAGTTATTCGTTTCGAGCATCAGAACTGCGAAAATTTTGAGTTGCTCAAGCGTTTCTTACCTCCAAACTGCCATATCTCGCGAACGGATTGACCAATCCGCAAAATTTCTGTTGCATCTGAAAGTAGAAACTCGCCCGATTACAACAGTATATGTAGTTTTCCCCTAGGCCGTTCGAGTTATTCATTTCGAGCATCAGAACTGCGAAAATTTTGAGTTTCTCAAGCGTTTCTTACATCCAAACGGCCATATCTCGCGAACGGACGGACCAATCCGCAAAATTTCTGTTGCATCTGAAAGTAGAAACTCGCCCGATTACAACGGTATGTGTAGTTTTCCCCTAGGCCGTTGCAGTTATTCGTTTCGAGCATCAGAAATGCGAAAATTTTGAGTTTCTCAAGCGTTTCTTACCTCCAAACTGCCATATCTCGCGAACGGATTGACCAATCCGCAAAATTTCTGTTGCTTCTGAAAGTAGAAACTCTCCCGATTACAAGGGTATGCGCACTTTTCCCGTAGGCCGTTCTAGTTATTCGTGTCGAGCATCAGAACTGCGCAAATTTTGAGTTTCTCAAGCGTTTCTTACCTCCAAACTGCCATATCTCGCGAACGGATTGACCAATCCGCAAAATTTCTGTTGCATCTGAAAGAAGAAACTCGCCCGATTACAACGGTATGCGGACTTTTCCCCTAGGCCGTTCTAGTTACTCGTTCCGAGCATCAGAACTGCGAAAATTTTGTGTTTCTCAAGCGTTTCTTATCTCCAAACTGCCATATCTCGCGAACGGATTGATCAATCCGCAAAGTTTCTGCTGCATCTGAAAGTAGAAACTCGCCCGATTACAACGGTATGTGTACTTTTCCCCTAGGCCGTTCTAGTTACTCGTTTCGAGCATCAGAACTGCGAAAATTTTGAGTTTCTCAAGCGTTTCTTATCTCCAAACTGCCATATCTCGCGAACGGATTGATCAATCCGCAAAATTTCTGTTGCATCTGAAAGTAGAAACTCGCCCGATTACAACGGTATGCGCACTTTTCCCCTAGGCCTTTCTAGTTATTCGTGTCGAGCATCAGAACTGCGAAAGTTTTGAGTTTCTCAAGCGTTTCTTACATCAAGCTGCCATATCTCGCGAACGGATTGACCAATCCGCAAAATTTCTGTTGCATCTGAAAGTAGAAACTCGCCCGATTACAACTGTAGGTGTAGTTTTCCCCTAGGCCGTTCTAGTTATTCGTTTCGAGCATCAGAACTGCGAAAATTTTGAGTTTCTCAAGCGTTTCTCACCTCCAAACTGCCACATCTCGCAAACGGATTGACCAATCTGCAAAATTTCTGTTGTATCTGAAAGTAGAAACTCGCCCGATTACAACGGTATGTGTAGTTTTCCTCTAGGCCGTTCCAGTTGTTCGTTTCGAGCATCAGAACTGCGAAAATTTTGAGTTTCTCAAGCGTTTCTTACCTCCAAACTGCCATATCTCGCGAACGGATTGACAAATCCGCAAAATTTCTGTTGCATCTGAAGGAAAAAACTCGCCCGATTACAACGGTATGTGTAGTTTTCCCCTAGGCCGTTCCAGTTATTCGTTTCGAGCATCAGAACTGCGAAAATTTTGAGTTTCTCAAGCGTTTCTTACATCCAAACTGCCATATCTCGCGAACGGATTGACCGATCCGCAAAATTTCTGTTGCATCTGAAAGTAGAAACTCGCCCGATTACAACGGTATGCGTACTTTTCCCCTAGGCCGTTCTAGTAACTCGTTTCGAGCATCAGAACTGCGAAAATTTTGTGTTTCTCAAGCGTTTCTTGTCTCCAAACTGCCATATCTCGCGAACGGATTGATCAATCCGCAAAATTTCTATTGCATCTGAAAGTAGAAACTCGTACGATTACAACGGTATGGGCACTTTTCCACTAGGCCGTTCTAGTTATTCGTGTCGAGCATCAGAACTGCGAAAATTTTGAGTTTCTCAAGCGTTTCTTACCTCCAAACTGCCATATCTTGCGAACGGATTGACCAATCCGCAAAATTTCTGTTGCATCTGAAAGTAGAAACTCGCCCGATTACAACGGTATGCGCACTTTTCCCCTAGGCCGTTCTAGTTATTCGTTTCGAGCATCAGAACTGCGAAAATTTTGAGTTTCTCAAGCGTTTCTTACATCCAAACGGCCATATCTCGCGAACGGATGGACCAATCCGAATAATTTCTGTTGCATCTGAAAGTAGAAACTCACCCGATTACACCGGTATGCGTACTTTTCCCCTAGGCCGTTCTAGTTATTCGTTTCGAGCATCAGAACTGCGAAAATTTTGAGTTTCTCAAGCGTTTCTTACCTCCAAACTGCCATATCTCGCGAACGGATTGACAAATCCGCAAAATTTCTGTTGCATCTGAAAGTAGAAACTCGCCCGATTACAACGGTATGTGTAGTTTTCCCCTAGGCCGTTCCAGTTATTCGTTTCGAGCATCAGAACTGCGAAAATTTTGAGTTTCTCAAGCGTTTCTTACATCCAAACTGCCATATCTCGCAAACGGATTGACCAATCCGCAAAATTTCTGTTGCATCTGAAAGTAGAAACTCGCCCGATTACAACGGTATGCGTACTTTTCCCCTAGGCCGTTCTAGTTACTCGTTTCGAGCATCAGAACTGCGAAAATTTTGAGTTTCTCAAGCGTTTCTTACCTCCAAACTGCTATATCTCGCGAACGGATTGACCAATCCGCAAAATTTCTGTTGCATCTGAAAGTAGAAACTCGCCCGATTACAACGGTATGCGCACTTTTCCCCTAGGCCTTTCTAGTTATTCGTGTCGAGCATCAGAACTGCGAAAATTTTGAGTTTCTCAAGCGTTTCTTACCTCCAAACTGCCATATCTCGCGAACGGATTGACAAATCCGCAAAATTTCTGTTGCATCTGAAAGTAGAAACTCGCCCGATTACAACGGTATGTGTAGTTTTCCCCTAGGCCGTTCCAGTTATTCGTTTCGAGCATCAGAACTGCGAAAATTTTGAGTTTCTCAAGCGTTTCTTACATCCAAACAGCCATATCTCGCGAACGGATTGACCGATCCGCAAAATTTCTGTTGCATCTGAAAGTAGAAACTCGCCCGATTACAACAGTATGCGTACTTTTCCCCTAGGCCGTTCTAGTTACTCGTTTCGAGCATCAGAACTGCGAAAATTTTGTGTTTCTCAAGCGTTTCTTGTCTCCAAACTGCCATATCTCGCGAACGGATTGATCAATCCGCAAAATTTCTGTTGCATCTGAAAGTAGAAACTCGTACGATTACAACGGTATGGGCACTTTTCCACTAGGCCGTTCTAGTTATTCGTGTCGAGCATCAGAACTGCGAAAATTTTGAGTTTCTCAAGCGTTTCTTACCTCCAAACTGCCATATCTTGCGAACGGATTGACCAATCCGCAAAATTTCTGTTGCATCTGAAAGTAGAAACTCGCCCGATTACAACGGTATGCGCACTTTTCCCCTAGGCCGTTCTAGTTATTCGTTTCGAGCATCAGAACTGCGAAAATTTTGAGTTTCTCAAGCGTTTCTTACATCCAAACGGCCATATCTCGCGAACGGATGGACCAATCCGAATAATTTCTGTTGCATCTGAAAGTAGAGACTCGCCCGATTACACCGGTATGCGTACTTTTCCCCTAGGCCGTTCTAGTTATTCGTTTCGAGCATCAGAACTGCGAAAATTTTGAGTTTCTCAAGCGTTTCTTACCTCCAAACTGCCATATCTCGCAAACGGATTGACCAATCCGCAAAATTTCTGTTGCATCTGAAAGTAGAAACTCGCCCGATTACAACGGTATGCGTACTTTTCCCCTAGGCCGTTCTAGTTACTCGTTTCGAGCATCAGAACTGCGAAAATTTTGAGTTTCTCAAGCGTTTCTTACATCCAAACTGCCATATCTCGCGAACGGATTGACCAATCCGCAAAATTTCTGTTGCATTTGAAAGTAGAAACTCGCCCGGTTACAACGGTGTGCGTACTTTTCCCCTAGGCCGTACTAGTTATTCGTTTCGAGCATCAGAACGGCGAAAATTTTGAGTTTCTCAAGCGTTTCTTACATCCAAACTGCCATATCTCGCGAACGGATTGACCAATCCGCAAAATTTCTATTGCATCTGAAAGTAGAAACTCGCCCGATTACAACGGTATGCGTACTTTTCCCCTATGCCGCTCTAGTTACTCGTTTCGAGCATCAGAACTGCGAAAATTTTGAGTTTCTCAAGCGTTTCTTATCTCCAAACTGCCATATCTCGCGAACGGATTGATCAATCCGCAAAATTTCTGTTGCATCTGAAAGTAGAAACTCGCCCGATTACAACGGTACGCGCACTTTTCCCCTAGGCCTTTCTAGTTATTCGTGTCGAGCATCAGAACTGCGAAAATTTTGAGTTTCTCAAGCGTCTCTTACCTCCAAACTGCCATATCTCGCGAACGGATTGACAAATCCGCAAAATTTCTGTTGCATCTGAAAGTAGAAACTCGCCCGATTACAACGGTATGTGTAGTTTTCCCCTAGGCCGTTCCAGTTATTCGTTTCGATCATCAGAACTGCGAAAATTTTGAGTTTCTCAAGCGTTTCTTACATCCAAACTGCCATATCTCGCAAACGGATTGACCAATCCGCAAAATTTCTGTTGCATCTGAAAGTAGAAACTCGCCCGATTACAACGGTATGCGCACTTAGCCCCTAGGCCTTTCTAGTTATTCGTGTCGAGCATCAGAACTGCGAAAATTTTGAGTTTCTCAAGCGTTTCTTACCTCCAAACTGCCATATCTCGCGAACGGATTGACCAATCCGCAAAATTTCTATTGCATCTGAAAGTAGAAACTCGCCCGATTACAACGGTATGCGCACTTAGCCCCTAGGCCTTTCTAGTTATTCGTGTCGAGCATCAGAACTGCGAAAATTTTGAGTTTCTCAAGCGTTTCTTACCTCCAAACTGCCATATCTCGCAAACGGATTGACCAATCCGCAAAATTTCTGTTGCATCTGAAAGTAGAAACTCGCCCGATTACAACGGTATGCGCACTTAGCCCCTAGGCCTTTCTAGTTATTCGTGTCGAGCATCAGAACTGCGAAAATTTTGAGTTTCTCAAGCGTTTCTTACCTCCAAACTGCCATATCTCGCGAACGGATTGACAAATCCGCAAAATTTCTGTTGCATCTGAAAGTAGAAACTCGCCCGATTACAACGGTATGCGCACTTTTACCCTAGGCCGTTCTAGTTATTCGTTTCGAGCATCAGAACTGCGAAAATTTTGAGTTTCTCAAGCGTTTCTTACATCCAAACGGCCATATCTCGCGAACGGATTGACCAATCCGCAAAATTTCTATTGCATCTGAAAGTAGAAACTCGCCCGATTACAACGGTATGCGTACTTTTCCCCTAGGCCGCTCTAGTTACTCGTTTCGAGCATTAGAACTGCGAAAATTTTGAGTTTCTCAAGCGTTTCTTATCTCCAAACTGCCATATCTCGCGAACGGATTGATCAATCTGCAAAATTGCTGTTGCATCTGAAAGTAGAAACTCGCCCGATTACAACGGTATGCGTACTTTTCCCCTAGGCCGTTCTAGTTATTCGTTTCGAGCATCAGAACGGCGAAAATTTTGAGTTTCTCAAGCGTTTCTTGCTTCCAAACTGCCATATCTCGCGAACGGATTGACTAATCCGCAAAATTTCTGTTGCATCTGAAAGTAGAAACTCGCCCGATTACAACGGTATGCGTACTTTTCCCCTAGGCCGCTCTAGTTACTCGTTTCGAGCATCAGAACTGCGAAAATTTTGAGTTTCTCAAGCGTTTCTTATCTCCAAACTGCCATATCTCGCGAACGGATTGATCAATCCGCAAAATTTCTGTTGCATCTGAAAGTAGAAACTTGCCCGATTACAACGGTATGCGCACTTAGCCCCTAGGCCTTTCTAGTTATTCGTGTCGAGCATCAGAACTGCGAAAATTTTGAGTTTCTCAAGCGTTTCTTACCTCCAAACTGCCATATCTCGCGAACGGATTGACAAATCCGCAAAATTTCTGTTGCATCTGAAAGTAGAAACTCGCCCGATTACAACGGTATGCGCACTTTTCCCCTAGGCCGTTCCAGTTATTCGTTTCGAGCATCAGAACTGCGAAAATTTTGAGTTTCTCAAGCGTTTCTTACATCCAAACTGCCATATCTCGCAAACGGATTGACCAATCCGCAAAATTTCTGTTGCATCTGAAAGTAGAAACTCGCCCGATTACAACGGCATGCGTACTTTTCCCCTAGGCCGTTCTAGTTACTCGTTTCGAGCATCAGAACTGCGAAAATTTTGAGTTTCTCAAGCGTTTCTTACCTCCAAACTGCTATATCTCGCGAACGGATTGACCAATCCGCAAAATTTCTGTTGCATCTGAAAGTAGAAACTCGCCCGGTTACAACGGTGTGCGTACTTTTCCCCTAGGCCGTACTAGTTATTCGTTTCGAGCATCAGAACGGCGAAAATTTTGAGTTTCTCAAGCGTTTCTTACATCCAAACTGCCATATCTCGCGAACGGATTGACCAATCCGCAAAATTTCTATTGCATCTGAAAGTAGAAACTCGCCCGATTACAACGGTATGCGTACCTTTCCCCTAGGCTGCTCTAGTTACTCGTTTCGAGCATCAGAACTGCGAAAATTTTGAGTTTCTCAAGCGTTTCTTATCTCCAAACTGCCATATCTCGCGAACGGATTGATCAATCCGCAAAATTTCTGTTGCATCTGAAAGTAGAAACTCGCCCGATTACAACGGTATGCGCACTTAGCCCCTAGGCCTTTCTAGTTATTCGTGTCGAGCATCAGAACTGCGAAAATTTTGAGTTTCTCAAGCGTTTCTTACCTCCAAACTGCCATATCTCGCGAACGGATTGACAAATCCGCAAAATTTCTGTTGCATCTGAAAGTAGAAACTCGCCCGATTACAACGGTATGCGCACTTTTCCCCTAGGCCGCTCCAGTTATTCGTTTCGAGCATCAGAACTGCGAAAATTTTGAGTTTCTCAAGCGTTTCTTATCTCCAAACTGCCATATCTCGCGAACGGATTGACAAATCCGCAAAATTTCTGTTGCATCTGAAAGTAGAAACTCGCCCGATTACAACGGTATGCGCACTTTTACCCTAGGCCGTTCTAGTTATTCGTTTCGAGCATCAGAACTGCGAAAATTTTGAGTTTCTCAAGCGTTTCTTACATCCAAACGGCCATATCTCGCGAACGGATTGACCAATCCGCAAAATTTCTATTGCATCTGAAAGTAGAAACTCGCCCGATTACAACGGTATGCGTACTTTTCCCCTAGGCCGCTCTAGTTACTCGTTTCGAGCATTAGATCTGCGAAAATTTTGAGTTTCTCAAGCGTTTCTTATCTCCAAACTGCCATATCTCGCGAACGGATTGATCAATCCGCAAAATTTCTGTTGCATCTGAAAGTAGAAACTCGCCCGATTACAACGGTATGCGCACTTAGCCCCTAGGCCTTTCTAGTTATTCGTGTCGAGCATCAGAACTGCGAAAATTTTGAGTTTCTCAAGCGTTTCTTACCTCCAAACTGCCATATCTCGCGAACGGATTGACAAATCCGCAAAATTTCTGTTGCATCTGAAAGTAGAAACTCGCCCGATTACAACGGTATGCGCACTTTTCCCCTAGGCCGTTCCAGTTATTCGTTTCGAGCATCAGAACTGCGAAAATTTTGAGTTTCTCAAGCGTTTCTTACATCCAAACTGCCATATCTCGCAAACGGATTGACCAATCCGCAAAATTTCTGTTGCATCTGAAAGTAGAAACTCGCCCGATTACAACGGTATGCGTACTTTTCCCCTAGGCCGTTCTAGTTACTCGTTTCGAGCATCAGAACTGCGAAAATTTTGAGTTTCTCAAGCGTTTCTTACCTCCAAACTGCTATATCTCGCGAACGGATTGACCAATCCGCAAAATTTCTGTTGCATCTGAAAGTAGAAACTCGCCCGGTTACAACGGTGTGCGTACTTTTCCCCTAGGCCGTACTAGTTATTCGTTTCGAGCATCAGAACGGCGAAAATTTTGAGTTTCTCAAGCGTTTCTTACATCCAAACTGCCATATCTCGCGAACGGATTGACCAATCCGCAAAATTTCTATTGCATCTGAAAGTAGAAACTCGCCCGATTACAACGGTATGCGTACTTTTCCCCTAGGCTGCTCTAGTTACTCGTTTCGAGCATCAGAACTGCGAAAATTTTGAGTTTCTCAAGCGTTTCTTATCTCCAAACTGCCATATCTCGCGAACGGATTGATCAATCCGCAAAATTTCTGTTGCATCTGAAAGTAGAAACTCGCCCGATTACAACGGTATGCGCACTTAGCCCCTAGGCCTTTCTAGTTATTCGTGTCGAGCATCAGAACTGCGAAAATTTTGAGTTTCTCAAGCGTTTCTTACCTCCAAACTGCCATATCTCGCGAACGGATTGACAAATCCGCAAAATTTCTGTTGCATCTGAAAGTAGAAACTCGCCCGATTACAACGGTATGCGCACTTTTCCCCTAGGCCGCTCCAGTTATTCGTTTCGAGCATCAGAACTGCGAAAATTTTGAGTTTCTCAAGCGTTTCTTATCTCCAAACTGCCATATCTCGCGAACGGATTGACAAATCCGCAAAATTTCTGTTGCATCTGAAAGTAGAAACTCGCCCGATTACAACGGTATGCGCACTTTTACCCTAGGCCGTTCTAGTTATTCGTTTCGAGCATCAGAACTGCGAAAATTTTGAGTTTCTCAAGCGTTTCTTACATCCAAACGGCCATATCTCGCGAACGGATTGACCAATCCGCAAAATTTCTATTGCATCTGAAAGTAGAAACTCGCCCGATTACAACGGTATGCGTACTTTTCCCCTAGGCCGCTCTAGTTACTCGTTTCGAGCATTAGAACTGCGAAAATTTTGAGTTTCTCAAGCGTTTCTTATCTCCAAACTGCCATATCTCGCGAACGGATTGATCAATCCGCAAAATTTCTGTTGCATCTGAAAGTAGAAACTCGCCCGATTACAACGGTATGCGCACTTAGCCCCTAGGCCTTTCTAGTTATTCGTGTCGAGCATCAGAACTGCGAAAATTTTGAGTTTCTCAAGCGTTTCTTACCTCCAAACTGCCATATCTCGCGAACGGATTGACAAATCCGCAAAATTTCTGTTGCATCTGAAAGTAGAAACTCGCCCGATTACAACGGTATGCGCACTTTTCCCCTAGGCCGTTCCAGTTATTCGTTTCGAGCATCAGAACTGCGAAAATTTTGAGTTTCTCAAGCGTTTCTTACATCCAAACTGCCATATCTCGCAAACGGATTGACCAATCCGCAAAATTTCTGTTGCATCTGAAAGTAGAAACTCGCCCGATTACAACGGTATGCGTACTTTTCCCCTAGGCCGTTCTAGTTACTCGTTTCGAGCATCAGAACTGCGAAAATTTTGAGTTTCTCAAGCGTTTCTTACCTCCAAACTGCTATATCTCGCGAACGGATTGACCAATCCGCAAAATTTCTGTTGCATCTGAAAGTAGAAACTCGCCCGGTTACAACGGTGTGCGTACTTTTCCCCTAGGCCGTACTAGTTATTCGTTTCGAGCATCAGAACGGCGAAAATTTTGAGTTTCTCAAGCGTTTCTTACATCCAAACTGCCATATCTCGCGAACGGATTGACCAATCCGCAAAATTTCTATTGCATCTGAAAGTAGAAACTCGCCCGATTACAACGGTAGGTGTAGTTTTCCCCTAGGCTGTTCTAGTTATTCGTTTCGAGCATCAGAACTGCGAAAATTTTGAGTTTCTCAAGCGTTTCTTACCTCCAAACTGCTATATCTCGCGAACGGATTGACCAATCCGCAAAATTTCTGTTGCATCTGAAAGAAGAAACTCGCCCGATTACAACGGTATGCGTACTTTTCCCCTAGGCCGTTCTAGTTACTCGTTTCGAGCATCAGAACTGCGAAAATTTTGAGTTTCTCAAGCGTTTCTTATGTCCAAACTGCCATATCTCGCGAACGGATTCATCAATCCGCAAAATTTCTGTTGCATCTGAAAGTAGAAACTCGCCCGATTACAACGGTAGGTGTAGTTTTCCCCTAGGCTGTTCTAGTTATTCGTTTCGAGCATCAGAACTGCGAAAATTTTGAGTTTCTCAAGCGTTTCTTACCTCCAAACTGCCATATCTCGCGAACGGATTGACCAATCCGCAAAATTTCTGTTGCATCTGAAAGTAGAAACTCGCCCGATTACAACGGTATGCGTACTTTTCCCCTAGGCCGTTCTAGTTATTCGTTTCGAGCATCAGAACGGCGAAAATTTTGAGTTTCTCAAGCGTTTCTTGCTTCCAAACTGCCATATCTCGCGAACGGATTGACTAATCCGCAAAATTTCTGTTGCATCTGAAAGTAGAAACTCGCCCGATTACAACGGTATGCGTACTTTTCCCCTAGGCCGTTCTAGTTACTCGTTTCGAGCATCAGAACTGCGCAAATTTTGAGTTTCTCAAGCGTTTCTTACTTCCAAACTGCCATATCTCGCGAACGGATTGACAAATCCGCAAAATTTCTGTTGCATCTGAAAGTAGAAACTCGCCCGATTACAACGGTATGCGTACTTTTCCCCTAGGCCGTTCTAGTTATTCGTTTCGAGCATCAGAACGGCGAAAATTTTGAGTTTCTCAAGCGTTTCTTACCTCCAAACTGCCATATCTCGCGAAGGGATTGACCAATCCGCAAAATTTCTGTTGGATCTCAAAGTAGAAACTCGCCCGATTACAACGGTATGCGTACTTTTCCCCTAGGCCGTTCTAGTTATTCGTTTCGAGCATCAGAACGGCGAAAATTTTGAGTTTCTCAAGCGTTTCTTACATCCAAACTGCCATATCTCGCGAACGGATTGACTAATCCGCAAAATTTCTGTTGCATCTGAAAGTAGAAACTCGCCCGATTACAACGGTAGGTGTAGTTTTCCCCTACGCCGTTCTAGTTATTCGTTTCGAGCATCAGAACTGCGAAAATTTTGAGTTTCTCAAGCGTTTCTTACATCCAAACTGCCATATCTCGCGAACGGATAGACCGATCCGCAAAATTTCTGTTGCATCTGAAAGTAGAAACTCGCCCGATTACAACGGTATGCGCACTTTTACCCTAGGCCGTTCAAGTTACTCGTTTCGAGCATCAGAACTGCGAAAATTTTGAGTTTCTCAAGCGTTTCTTACATGCAAACTGCCATATCTCGCGAACGGATTGACCAATCCGCAAAATTTCTGTTGCATCTGAAAGTAGAAACTCGCCCGGTTACAACGGTGTGCGTACTTTTCCCCTAGGCCGTACTAGTTATTCGTTTCGAGCATCAGAACCGCGAAAATTTTGAGTTTCTCAAGCGTTTCTTACATCCAAACTGCCATATCTCGCGAACGGATTGACCAATCCGCAAAATTTCTATTGCATCTGAAAGTAGAAACTCGCCCGATTACAACGGTATGCGTACTTTTCCCCTAGGCCGCTCTAGTTACTCGTTTCGAGCATCAGAACTGCGAAAATTTTGAGTTTCTCAAGCGTTTCTTATCTCCAAACTGCCATATCTCGCGAACGGATTGATCAATCCGCAAAATTTCTGTTGCATCTGAAAGTAGAAACTCGCCCGATTACAACGGTATGCGCACTTAGCTCCTAGGCCTTTCTAGTTATTCGTGTCGAGCATCAGAACTGCGAAAATTTTGAGTTTCTCAAGCGTTTCTTACCTCCAAACTGCCATATCTCGCGAACGGATTGACAAATCCGCAAAATTTCTGTTGCATCTGAAAGTAGAAACTCGCCCGATTACAACGGTATGTGTAGTTTTCCTCTAGGCCGTTCCAGTTATTCGTTTCGAGCATCAGAACTGCGAAAATTTTGAGTTTCTCAAGCGTTTCTTACATCCAAACTGCCATATCTCGCGAACGGATTGACCGATCCGCAAAATTTCTGTTGCATCTGAAAGTAGAAACTCGCCCGATTACAAAGGTATGCGCACTTTTACCCTAGGCCGTTGTAGTTATTCGTTTCGAGCATCAGAACTGCGCAAATTTTGAGTTTCTCAAGCGTTTCTTACCTCCAAACTGCCATATCTCGCGAACGGATTGACCAATCCGCAAAATTTCTGTTGCATCTGAAAGTAGAAACTCGCCCGATTACAACGGTATGCGTACTTTTCCCCTAGGCCGTTCTAGTTATTCGTTTCGAGCATCAGAACGGCGAAAATTTTGAGTTTCTCAAGCGTTTCTTGCTTCCAAACTGCCATATCTCGCGAACGGATTGACTAATCCGCAAAATTTCTGTTGCATCTGAAAGTAGAAACTCGCCCGATTACAACGGTATGCGTACTTTTCCCCTAGGCCGTTCTAGTTACTCGTTTCGAGCATCAGAACTGCGCAAATTTTGAGTTTCTCAAGCGTTTCTTACTTCCAAACTGCCACATCTCGCGAACGGATTGACAAATCCGCAAAATTTCTGTTGCATCTGAAAGTAGAAACTCGCCCGATTACAACGGTATGCGTACTTTTCCCCTAGGCCGTTCTAGTTATTCGTTTCGAGCATCAGAACGGCGAAAATTTTGAGTTTCTCAAGCGTTTCTTACCTCCAAACTGCCATATCTCGCGAAGGGATTGACCAATCCGCAAAATTTCTGTTGGATCTCAAAGTAGAAACTCGCCCGATTACAACGGTATGCGTACTTTTCCCCTAGGCCGTTCTAGTTATTCGTTTCGAGCATCAGAACGGCGAAAATTTTGAGTTTCTCAAGCGTTTCTTACATCCAAACTGCCATATCTCGCGAACGGATTGACTAATCCGCAAAATTTCTGTTGCATCTGAAAGTAGAAACTCGCCCGATTACAACGGTAGGTGTAGTTTTCCCCTACGCCGTTCTAGTTATTCGTTTCGAGCATCAGAACTGCGAAAATTTTGAGTTTCTCAAGCGTTTCTTACATCCAAACTGCCATATCTCGCGAACGGATAGACCGATCCGCAAAATTTCTGTTGCATCTGAAAGTAGAAACTCGCCCGATTACAACGGTATGCGCACTTTTACCCTAGGCCGTTCAAGTTACTCGTTTCGAGCATCAGAACTGCGAAAATTTTGAGTTTCTCAAGCGTTTCTTACATGCAAACTGCCATATCTCGCGAACGGATTGACCAATCCGCAAAATTTCTGTTGCATCTGAAAGTAGAAACTCGCCCGGTTACAACGGTGTGCGTACTTTTCCCCTAGGCCGTACTAGTTATTCGTTTCGAGCATCAGAACCGCGAAAATTTTGAGTTTCTCAAGCGTTTCTTACATCCAAACTGCCATATCTCGCGAACGGATTGACCAATCCGCAAAATTTCTATTGCATCTGAAAGTAGAAACTCGCCCGATTACAACGGTATGCGTACTTTTCCCCTAGGCCGCTCTAGTTACTCGTTTCGAGCATCAGAACTGCGAAAATTTTGAGTTTCTCAAGCGTTTCTTATCTCCAAACTGCCATATCTCGCGAACGGATTGATCAATCCGCAAAATTTCTGTTGCATCTGAAAGTAGAAACTCGCCCGATTACAACGGTATGCGCACTTAGCCCCTAGGCCTTTCTAGTTATTCGTGTCGAGCATCAGAACTGCGAAAATTTTGAGTTTCTCAAGCGTTTCTTACCTCCAAACTGCCATATCTCGCGAACGGATTGACAAATCCGCAAAATTTCTGTTGCATCTGAAAGTAGAAACTCGCCCGATTACAACGGTATGTGTAGTTTTCCTCTAGGCCGTTCCAGTTATTCGTTTCGAGCATCAGAACTGCGAAAATTTTGAGTTTCTCAAGCGTTTCTTACATCCAAACTGCCATATCTCGCGAACGGATTGACCGATCCGCAAAATTTCTGTTGCATCTGAAAGTAGAAACTCGCCCGATTACAAAGGTATGCGCACTTTTACCCTAGGCCGTTGTAGTTATTCGTTTCGAGCATCAGAACTGCGCAAATTTTGAGTTTCTCAAGCGTTTCTTACCTCCAAACTGCCATATCTCGCGAACGGATTGACCAATCCGCAAAATTTCTATTGCATCTGAAAGTAGAAACTCGCCCGATTACAACGGTATGCGTACTTTTCCCCTAGGCCGTTCTAGTTATTCGTTTCGAGCATCAGAACGGCGAAAATTTTGAGTTTCTCAAGCGTTTCTTGCTTCCAAACTGCCATATCTCGCGAACGGATTGACTAATCCGCAAAATTTCTGTTGCATCTGAAAGTAGAAACTCGCCCGATTACAACGGTATGCGTACTTTTCCCCTAGGCCGTTCTAGTTACTCGTTTCGAGCATCAGAACTGCGCAAATTTTGAGTTTCTCAAGCGTTTCTTACTTCCAAACTGCCATATCTCGCGAACGGATTGACAAATCCGCAAAATTTCTGTTGCATCTGAAAGTAGAAACTCGCCCGATTACAACGGTATGCGTACTTTTCCCCTAGGCCGTTCTAGTTATTCGTTTCGAGCATCAGAACGGCGAAAATTTTGAGTTTCTCAAGCGTTTCTTACCTCCAAACTGCCATATCTCGCGAAGGGATTGACCAATCCGCAAAATTTCTGTTGGATCTCAAAGTAGAAACTCGCCCGATTACAACGGTATGCGTACTTTTCCCCTAGGCCGTTCTAGTTATTCGTTTCGAGCATCAGAACGGCGAAAATTTTGAGTTTCTCAAGCGTTTCTTACATCCAAACTGCCATATCTCGCGAACGGATTGACTAATCCGCAAAATTTCTGTTGCATCTGAAAGTAGAAACTCGCCCGATTACAACGGTAGGTGTAGTTTTCCCCTACGCCGTTCTAGTTATTCGTTTCGAGCATCAGAACTGCGAAAATTTTGAGTTTCTCAAGCGTTTCTTACATCCAAACTGCCATATCTCGCGAACGGATAGACCGATCCCCAAAATTTCTGTTGCATCTGAAAGTAGAAACTCGCCCGATTACAACGGTATGCGCACTTTTACCCTAGGCCGTTCTAGTTACTCGTTTCGAGCATCAGAACTGCGAAAATTTTGAGTTTCTCAAGCGTTTCTTACATGCAAACTGCCATATCTCGCGAACGGATTGACCAATCCGCAAAATTTCTGTTGCATCTGAAAGTAGAAACTCGCCCGGTTACAACGGTGTGCGTACTTTTCCCCTAGGCCGTACTAGTTATTCGTTTCGAGCATCAGAACCGCGAAAATTTTGAGTTTCTCAAGCGTTTCTTACATCCAAACTGCCATATCTCGCGAACGGATTGACCAATCCGCAAAATTTCTATTGCATCTGAAAGTAGAAACTCGCCCGATTACAACGGTATGCGTACTTTTCCCCTAGGCCGCTCTAGTTACTCGTTTCGAGCATCAGAACTGCGAAAATTTTGAGTTTCTCAAGCGTTTCTTATCTCCAAACTGCCATATCTCGCGAACGGATTGATCAATCCGCAAAATTTCTGTTGCATCTGAAAGTAGAAACTCGCCCGATTACAACGGTATGCGCACTTAGCCCCTAGGCCTTTCTAGTTATTCGTGTCGAGCATCAGAACTGCGAAAATTTTGAGTTTCTCAAGCGTTTCTTACATCCAAACGGCCATATCTCGCGAACGGATGGACCAATCCGAATAATTTCTGTTGCATCTGAAAGTAGAAACTCGCCCGATTACACCGGTATGCGTACTTTTCCCCTAGGCCGTTCTAGTTATTCGTTTCGAGCATCAGAACTGCGAAAATTTTGAGTTTCTCAAGCGTTTCTTACCACCAAACTGCCATATCTCGCGAACGGATTGACCAATCCGCAAAATTTCTGTTGCATCTGAAAGTAGAAACTCGCCCGGTTACAACGGTGTGCGTACTTTTCCCCTAGGCCGTACTAGTTATTCGTTTCGAGCATCAGAACGGCGAAAATTTTGAGTTTCTCAAGCGTTTCTTACATCCAAACTGCCATATCTCGCGAACGGATTGACCAATCCGCAAAATTTCTATTGCATCTGAAAGTAGAAACTCGCCCGATTACAACGGTATGCGTACTTTTCCCCTAGGCCGTTCTAGTTACTCGTTTCGAGCATCAGAACTGCGCAAATTTTGAGTTTCTCAAGCGTTTCTTACATCCAAACTGCCATATCTCGCGAACGGATTGACTAATCCGCAAAATTTCTGTTGCATCTGAAAGTAGAAACTCGCCCGATTACAACGGTAGGTGTAGTTTTCCCCTACGCCGTTCTAGTTATTCGTTTCGAGCATCAGAACTGCGAAAATTTTGAGTTTCTCAAGCGTTTCTTACATCCAAACTGCCATATCTCGCGAACGGATAGACCGATCCGCAAAATTTCTGTTGCATCTGAAAGTAGAAACTCGCCCGATTACAACGGTATGCGCACTTTTACCCTAGGCCGTTCTAGTTATTCGTTTCGAGCATCAGAACTGCGAAAATTTTGAGTTTCTCAAGCGTTTCTTACATCCAAACGGCCATATCTCGCGAACGGATGGACCAATCCGAATAATTTCTGTTGCATCTGAAAGTAGAAACTCGCCCGATTACACCGGTATGCGTACTTTTCCCCTAGGCCGTTCTAGTTATTCGTTTCGAGCATCAGAACTGCGAAAATTTTGAGTTTCTCGAGCGTTTCTTACCTCCAAACTGCCATATCTCGCAAACGGATTGACCAATCCGCAAAATTTCTGTTGCATCTGAAAGTAGAAACTCGCCCGATTACAACGGTATGCGTACTTTTCCCCTAGGCCGTTCTAGTTACTCGTTTCGAGTATCAGAACTGCGAAAATTTTGAGTTTCTCAAGCGTTTCTTACATCCAAACTGCCATATCTCGCGAACGGATTGACCAATCCGCAAAATTTCTGTTGCATCTGAAAGTAGAAACTCGCCCGGTTACAACGGTGTGCGTACTTTTCCCCTAGGCCGTACTAGTTATTCGTTTCGAGCATCAGAACGGCGAAAATTTTGAGTTTCTCAAGCGTTTCTTACATCCAAACTGCCATATCTCGCGAACGGATTGACCAATCCGCAAAATTTCTATTGCATCTGAAAGTAGAAACTCGCCCGATTACAACGGTATGCGTACTTTTCCCCTAGGCCGTTCTAGTTATTCGTTTCGAGCATCAGAACGGCGAAAATTTTGTGTTTCTCAAGCGTTTCTTACCTCCAAACTGCCATATCTCGCGAAGGGATTGACCAATCCGCAAAATTTCTGTTGGATCTCAAAGTAGAAACTCGCCCGATTACAACGGTATGCGTACTTTTCCCCTAGGCCGTTCTAGTTATTCGTTTCGAGCATCAGAACGGCGAAAATTTTGAGTTTCTCAAGCGTTTCTTACATCCAAACTGCCATATCTCGCGAACGGATTGACTAATCCGCAAAATTTCTGTTGCATCTGAAAGTAGAAACTCGCCCGATTACAACGGTAGGTGTAGTTTTCCCCTACGCCGTTCTAGTTATTCGTTTCGAGCATCAGAACTGCGAAAATTTTGAGTTTCTCAAGCGTTTCTTACATCCAAACTGCCATATCTCGCGAACGGATAGACCGATCCGCAAAATTTCTGTTGCATCTGAAAGTAGAAACTCGCCCGATTACAACGGTATGCGCACTTTTACCCTAGGCCGTTCTAGTTATTCGTTTCGAGCATCAGAACTGCGAAAATTTTGAGTTTCTCAAGCGTTTCTTACATCCAAACGGCCATATCTCGCGAACGGATGGACCAATCCGATTAATTTCTGTTGCATCTGAAAGTAGAAACTCGCCCGATTACACCGGTATGCGTACTTTTCCCCTAGGCCGTTCTAGTTATTCGTTTCGAGCATCAGAACTGCGAAAATTTTGAGTTTCTCAAGCGTTTCTTACCTCCAAACTGCCATATCTCGCAAACGGATTGACCAATCCGCAAAATTTCTGTTGCATCTGAAAGTAGAAACTCGCCCGATTACAACGGTATGCGTACTTTTCCCCTAGGCCGTTCTAGTTACTCGTTTCGAGCATCAGAACTGCGAAAATTTTGAGTTTCTCAAGCGTTTCTTACCTCCAAACTGCCATATCTCGCGAACGGATTGACAAATCCGCAAAATTTCTGTTGCATCTGAAAGTAGAAACTCGCCCGATTACAACGGTATGCGCACTTTTACCCTAGGCCGTTCTAGTTATTCGTTTCGAGCATCAGAACTGCGAAAATTTTGAGTTTCTCAAGCGTTTCTTACATCCAAACGGCCATATCTCGCGAACGGATTGACCAATCCGCAAAATTTCTATTGCATCTGAAAGTAGAAACTCGCCCGATTACAACGGTATGCGTACTTTTCCCCTAGGCCGCTCTAGTTACTCGTTTCGAGCATTAGAACTGCGAAAATTTTGAGTTTCTCAAGCGTTTCTTATCTCCAAACTGCCATATCTCGCGAACGGATTGATCAATCCGCAAAATTTCTGTTGCATCTGAAAGTAGAAACTCGCCCGATTACAACGGTACGCGCACTTTTCCCCTAGGCCTTTCTAGTTATTCGTGTCGAGCATCAGAACTGCGAAAATTTTGAGTTTCTCAAGCGTCTCTAACCTCCAAACTGCCATATCTCGCGAACGGATTGACAAACCCGCAAAATTTCTGTTGCATCTGAAAGTAGAAACTCGCCCGATTACAACGGTATGTGTAGTTTTCCCCTAGGCCGTTCCAGTTATTCGTTTCGAGCATCAGAACTGCGAAAATTTTGAGTTTCTCAAGCGTTTCTTACATCCAAACTGCCATATCTCGCAAACGGATTGACCAATCCGCAAAATTTCTGTTGCATCTGAAAGTAGAAACTCGCCCGATTACAACGGTATGCGTACTTTTCCCCTAGGCCGTTCTAGTTACTCGTTTCGAGCATCAGAACTGCGAAAGTTTTGAGTTTCTCAAGCGTTTCTTACCTCCAAACTGCTATATCTCGCGAACGGATTGACCAATCCGCAAAATTTCTGTTGCATCTGAAAGTAGAAACTCGCCCGGTTACAACGGTGTGCGTACTTTTCCCCTAGGCCGTACTAGTTATTCGTTTCGAGCATCAGAACGGCGAAAATTTTGAGTTTTTCAAGCGTTTCTTACATCCAAACTGCCATATCTCGCGAACGGATTGACCAATCCGCAAAATTTCTATTGCATCTGAAAGTAGAAACTCGCCCGATTACAACGGTATGCGTACTTTTCCCCTAGGCCGCTCTAGTTACTCGTTTCGAGCATCAGAACTGCGAAAATTTTGAGTTTCTCAAGCGTTTCTTATCTCCAAACTGCCATATCTCGCGAACGGATTGATCAATCCGCAAAATTTCTGTTGCATCTGAAAGTAGAAACTCGCCCGATTACAACGGTATGCGCACTTAGCCCCTAGGCCTTTCTAGTTATTCGTGTCGAGCATCAGAACTGCGAAAATTTTGAGTTTCTCAAGCGTTTCTTACCTCCAAACTGCCATATCTCGCGAACGGATTGACAAATCCGCAAAATTTCTGTTGCATCTGAAAGTAGAAACTCGCCCGATTACAACGGTATGCGCACTTTTCCCCTAGGCCGTTCCAGTTATTCGTTTCGAGCATCAGAACTGCGAAAATTTTGAGTTTCTCAAGCGTTTCTTACATCCAAACTGCCATATCTCGCAAACGGATTGACCAATCCGCAAAATTTCTGTTGCATCTGAAAGTAGAAACTCGCCCGATTACAACGGTATGCGTACTTTTCCCCTAGGCCGTTCTAGTTACTCGTTTCGAGCATCAGAACTGCGAAAATTTTGAGTTTCTCAAGCGTTTCTTACCTCCAAACTGCTATATCTCGCGAACGGATTGACCAATCCGCAAAATTTCTGTTGCATCTGAAAGTAGAAACTCGCCCGGTTACAACGGTGTGCGTACTTTTCCCCTAGGCCGTACTAGTTATTCGTTTCGAGCATCAGAACGGCGAAAATTTTGAGTTTCTCAAGCGTTTCTTACATCCAAACTGCCATATCTCGCGAACGGATTGACCAATCCGCAAAATTTCTATTGCATCTGAAAGTAGAAACTCGCCCGATTACAACGGTATGCGTACCTTTCCCCTAGGCTGCTCTAGTTACTCGTTTCGTGCATCAGAACTGCGAAAATTTTGAGTTTCTCAAGCGTTTCTTATCTCCAAACTGCCATATCTCGCGAACGGATTGATCAATCCGCAAAATTTCTGTTGCATCTGAAAGTAGAAACTCGCCCGATTACAACGGTATGCGCACTTAGCCCCTAGGCCTTTCTAGTTATTCGTGTCGAGCATCAGAACTGCGAAAATTTTGAGTTTCTCAAGCGTTTCTTACCTCCAAACTGCCATATCTCGCGAACGGATTGACAAATACGCAAAATTTCTGTTGCATCTGAAAGTAGAAACTCGCCCGATTACAACGGTATGCGCACTTTTCCCCTAGGCCGCTCCAGTTATTCGTTTCGAGCATCAGAACTGCGAAAATTTTGAGTTTCTCAAGCGTTTCTTATCTCCAAACTGCCATATCTCGCGAACGGATTGACAAATCCGCAAAATTTCTGTTGCATCTGAAAGTAGAAACTCGCCCGATTACAACGGTATGCGCACTTTTACCCTAGGCCGTTCTAGTTATTCGTTTCGAGCATCAGAACTGCGAAAATTTTGAGTTTCTCAAGCGTTTCTTACATCCAAACGGCCATATCTCGCGAACGGATTGACCAATCCGCAAAATTTCTATTGCATCTGAAAGTAGAAACTCGCCCGATTACAACGGTATGCGTACTTTTCCCCTAGGCCGCTCTAGTTACTCGTTTCGAGCATTAGAACTGCGAAAATTTTGAGTTTCTCAAGCGTTTCTTATCTCCAAACTGCCATATCTCGCGAACGGATTGATCAATCCGCAAAATTTCTGTTGCATCTGAAAGTAGAAACTCGCCCGATTACAACGGTATGCGCACTTAGCCCCTAGGCCTTTCTAGTTATTCGTGTCGAGCATCAGAACTGCGAAAATTTTGAGTTTCTCAAGCGTTTCTTACCTCCAAACTGCCATATCTCGCGAACGGATTGACAAATCCGCAAAATTTCTGTTGCATCTGAAAGTAGAAACTCGCCCGATTACAACGGTATGCGCACTTTTCCCCTAGGCCGTTCCAGTTATTCGTTTCGAGCATCAGAACTGCGAAAATTTTGAGTTTCTCAAGCGTTTCTTACATCCAAACTGCCATATCTCGCAAACGGATTGACCAATCCGCAAAATTTCTGTTGCATCTGAAAGTAGAAACTCGCCCGATTACAACGGTATGCGTACTTTTCCCCTAGGCCGTTCTAGTTACTCGTTTCGAGCATCAGAACTGCGAAAATTTTGAGTTTCTCAAGCGTTTCTTACCTCCAAACTGCTATATCTCGCGAACGGATTGACCAATCCGCAAAATTTCTGTTGCATCTGAAAGTAGAAACTCGCCCGGTTACAACGGTGTGCGTACTTTTCCCCTAGGCCGTACTAGTTACTCGTTTCGAGCATCAGAACTGCGAAAATTTTGAGTTTCTCAAGCGTTTCTTACATCCAAACTGCCATATCTCGCGAACGGATTGACCAATCCGCAAAATTTCTATTGCATCTGAAAGTAGAAACTCGCCCGATTACAACGGTATGCGTACTTTTCCCCTAGGCTGCTCTAGTTACTCGTTTCGAGCATCAGAACTGCGAAAATTTTGAGTTTCTCAAGCGTTTCTTATCTCCAAACTGCCATATCTCGCGAACGGATTGATCAATCCGCAAAATTTCTGTTGCATCTGAAAGTAGAAACTCGCCCGATTACAACGGTATGCGCACTTAGCCCCTAGGCCTTTCTAGTTATTCGTGTCGAGCATCAGAACTGCGAAAATTTTGAGTTTCTCAAGCGTTTCTTACCTCCAAACTGCCATATCTCGCGAACGGATTGACAAATCCGCAAAATTTCTGTTGCATCTGAAAGTAGAAACTCGCCCGATTACAACGGTATGCGCACTTTTCCCCTAGGCCGCTCCAGTTATTCGTTTCGAGCATCAGAACTGCGAAAATTTTGAGTTTCTCAAGCGTTTCTTATCTCCAAACTGCCATATCTCGCGAACGGATTGACAAATCCGCAAAATTTCTGTTGCATCTGAAAGTAGAAACTCGCCCGATTACAACGGTATGCGCACTTTTACCCTAGGCCGTTCTAGTTATTCGTTTCGAGCATCAGAACTGCGAAAATTTTGAGTTTCTCAAGCGTTTCTTACATCCAAACGGCCATATCTCGCGAACGGATTGACCAATCCGCAAAATTTCTATTGCATCTGAAAGTAGAAACTCGCCCGATTACAACGGTATGCGTACTTTTCCCCTAGGCCGCTCTAGTTACTCGTTTCGAGCATTAGAACTGCGAAAATTTTGAGTTTCTCAAGCGTTTCTTATCTCCAAACTGCCATATCTCGCGAACGGATTGATCAATCCGCAAAATTTCTGTTGCATCTGAAAGTAGAAACTCGCCCGATTACAACGGTATGCGCACTTAGCCCCTAGGCCTTTCTAGTTATTCGTGTCGAGCATCAGAACTGCGAAAATTTTGAGTTTCTCAAGCGTTTCTTACCTCCAAACTGCCATATCTCGCGAACGGATTGACAAATCCGCAAAATTTCTGTTGCATCTGAAAGTAGAAACTCGCCCGATTACAACGGTATGCGCACTTTTCCCCTAGGCCGTTCCAGTTATTCGTTTCGAGCATCAGAACTGCGAAAATTTTGAGTTTCTCAAGCGTTTCTTACATCCAAACTGCCATATCTCGCAAACGGATTGACCAATCCGCAAAATTTCTGTTGCATCTGAAAGTAGAAACTCGCCCGATTACAACGGTATGCGTACTTTTCCCCTAGGCCGTTCTAGTTACTCGTTTCGAGCATCAGAACTGCGAAAATTTTGAGTTTCTCAAGCGTTTCTTACCTCCAAACTGCTATATCTCGCGAACGGATTGACCAATCCGCAAAATTTCTGTTGCATCTGAAAGAAGAAACTCGCCCGATTACAACGGTATGCGTACTTTTCCCCTAGGCCGTTCTAGTTACTCGTTTCGAGCATCAGAACTGCGAAAATTTTGAGTTTCTCAAGCGTTTCTTATGTCCAAACTGCCATATCTCGCGAACGGATTCATCAATCCGCAAAATTTCTGTTGCATCTGAAAGTAGAAACTCGCCCGATTACAACGGTAGGTGTAGTTTTCCCCTAGGCTGTTCTAGTTATTCGTTTCGAGCATCAGAACTGCGAAAATTTTGAGTTTCTCAAGCGTTTCTTACCTCCAAACTGCCATATCTCGCGAACGGATTGACCAATCCGCAAAATTTCTGTTGCATCTGAAAGTAGAAACTCGCCCGATTACAATGGTATGCGTACTTTTCCCCTAGGCCGTTCTAGTTATTCGTTTCGAGCATCAGAACGGCGAAAATTTTGAGTTTCTCAAGCGTTTCTTGCTTCCAAACTGCCATATCTCGCGAACGGATTGACTAATCCGCAAAATTTCTGTTGCATCTGAAAGTAGAAACTCGCCCGATTACAACGGTATGCGTACTTTTCCCCTAGGCCGTTCTAGTTACTCGTTTCGAGCATCAGAACTGCGCAAATTTTGAGTTTCTCAAGCGTTTCTTACTTCCAAACTGCCATATCTCGCGAACGGATTGACAAATCCGCAAAATTTCTGTTGCATCTGAAAGTAGAAACTCGCCCGATTACAACGGTATGCGTACTTTTCCCCTAGGCCGTTCTAGTTATTCGTTTCGAGCATCAGAACGGCGAAAATTTTGAGTTTCTCAAGCGTTTCTTACCTCCAAACTGCCATATCTCGCGAAGGGATTGACCAATCCGCAAAATTTCTGTTGGATCTCAAAGTAGAAACTCGCCCGATTACAACGGTATGCGTACTTTTCCCCTAGGCCGTTCTAGTTATTCGTTTCGAGCATCAGAACGGCGAAAATTTTGAGTTTCTCAAGCGTTTCTTACATCCAAACTGCCATATCTCGCGAACGGATTGACTAATCCGCAAAATTTCTGTTGCATCTGAAAGTAGAAACTCGCCCGATTACAACGGTAGGTGTAGTTTTCCCCTACGCCGTTCTAGTTATTCGTTTCGAGCATCAGAACTGCGAAAATTTTGAGTTTCTCAAGCGTTTCTTACATCCAAACTGCCATATCTCGCGAACGGATAGACCGATCCGCAAAATTTCTGTTGCATCTGAAAGTAGAAACTCGCCCGATTACAACGGTATGCGCACTTTTACCCTAGGCCGTTCAAGTTACTCGTTTCGAGCATCAGAACTGCGAAAATTTTGAGTTTCTCAAGCGTTTCTTACATGCAAACTGCCATATCTCGCGAACGGATTGACCAATCCGCAAAATTTCTGTTGCATCTGAAAGTAGAAACTCGCCCGGTTACAACGGTGTGCGTACTTTTCCCCTAGGCCGTACTAGTTATTCGTTTCGAGCATCAGAACCGCGAAAATTTTGAGTTTCTCAAGCGTTTCTTACATCCAAACTGCCATATCTCGCGAACGGATTGACCAATCCGCAAAATTTCTATTGCATCTGAAAGTAGAAACTCGCCCGATTACAACGGTATGCGTACTTTTCCCCTAGGCCGCTCTAGTTACTCGTTTCGAGCATCAGAACTGCGAAAATTTTGAGTTTCTCAAGCGTTTCTTATCTCCAAACTGCCATATCTCGCGAACGGATTGATCAATCCGCAAAATTTCTGTTGCATCTGAAAGTAGAAACTCGCCCGATTACAACGGTATGCGCACTTAGCCCCTAGGCCTTTCTAGTTATTCGTGTCGAGCATCAGAACTGCGAAAATTTTGAGTTTCTCAAGCGTTTCTTACCTCCAAACTGCCATATCTCGCGAACGGATTGACAAATCCGCAAAATTTCTGTTGCATCTGAAAGTAGAAACTCGCCCGATTACAACGGTATGTGTAGTTTTCCTCTAGGCCGTTCCAGTTATTCGTTTCGAGCATCAGAACTGCGAAAATTTTGAGTTTCTCAAGCGTTTCTTACATCCAAACTGCCATATCTCGCGAACGGATTGACCGATCCGCAAAATTTCTGTTGCATCTGAAAGTAGAAACTCGCCCGATTACAAAGGTATGCGCACTTTTACCCTAGGCCGTTGTAGTTATTCGTTTCGAGCATCAGAACTGCGCAAATTTTGAGTTTCTCAAGCGTTTCTTACCTCCAAACTGCCATATCTCGCGAACGGATTGACCAATCCGCAAAATTTCTGTTGCATCTGAAAGTAGAAACTCGCCCGATTACAACGGTATGCGTACTTTTCCCCTAGGCCGTTCTAGTTATTCGTTTCGAGCATCAGAACGGCGAAAATTTTGAGTTTCTCAAGCGTTTCTTGCTTCCAAACTGCCATATCTCGCGAACGGATTGACTAATCCGCAAAATTTCTGTTGCATCTGAAAGTAGAAACTCGCCCGATTACAACGGTATGCGTACTTTTCCCCTAGGCCGTTCTAGTTACTCGTTTCGAGCATCAGAACTGCGCAAATTTTGAGTTTCTCAAGCGTTTCTTACTTCCAAACTGCCACATCTCGCGAACGGATTGACAAATCCGCAAAATTTCTGTTGCATCTGAAAGTAGAAACTCGCCCGATTACAACGGTATGCGTACTTTTCCCCTAGGCCGTTCTAGTTATTCGTTTCGAGCATCAGAACGGCGAAAATTTTGAGTTTCTCAAGCGTTTCTTACCTCCAAACTGCCATATCTCGCGAAGGGATTGACCAATCCGCAAAATTTCTGTTGGATCTCAAAGTAGAAACTCGCCCGATTACAACGGTATGCGTACTTTTCCCCTAGGCCGTTCTAGTTATTCGTTTCGAGCATCAGAACGGCGAAAATTTTGAGTTTCTCAAGCGTTTCTTACATCCAAACTGCCATATCTCGCGAACGGATTGACTAATCCGCAAAATTTCTGTTGCATCTGAAAGTAGAAACTCGCCCGATTACAACGGTAGGTGTAGTTTTCCCCTACGCCGTTCTAGTTATTCGTTTCGAGCATCAGAACTGCGAAAATTTTGAGTTTCTCAAGCGTTTCTTACATCCAAACTGCCATATCTCGCGAACGGATAGACCGATCCGCAAAATTTCTGTTGCATCTGAAAGTAGAAACTCGCCCGATTACAACGGTATGCGCACTTTTACCCTAGGCCGTTCAAGTTACTCGTTTCGAGCATCAGAACTGCGAAAATTTTGAGTTTCTCAAGCGTTTCTTACATGCAAACTGCCATATCTCGCGAACGGATTGACCAATCCGCAAAATTTCTGTTGCATCTGAAAGTAGAAACTCGCCCGGTTACAACGGTGTGCGTACTTTTCCCCTAGGCCGTACTAGTTATTCGTTTCGAGCATCAGAACCGCGAAAATTTTGAGTTTCTCAAGCGTTTCTTACATCCAAACTGCCATATCTCGCGAACGGATTGACCAATCCGCAAAATTTCTATTGCATCTGAAAGTAGAAACTCGCCCGATTACAACGGTATGCGTACTTTTCCCCTAGGCCGCTCTAGTTACTCGTTTCGAGCATCAGAACTGCGAAAATTTTGAGTTTCTCAAGCGTTTCTTATCTCCAAACTGCCATATCTCGCGAACGGATTGATCAATCCGCAAAATTTCTGTTGCATCTGAAAGTAGAAACTCGCCCGATTACAACGGTATGCGCACTTAGCCCCTAGGCCTTTCTAGTTATTCGTGTCGAGCATCAGAACTGCGAAAATTTTGAGTTTCTCAAGCGTTTCTTACCTCCAAACTGCCATATCTCGCGAACGGATTGACAAATCCGCAAAATTTCTGTTGCATCTGAAAGTAGAAACTCGCCCGATTACAACGGTATGTGTAGTTTTCCTCTAGGCCGTTCCAGTTATTCGTTTCGAGCATCAGAACTGCGAAAATTTTGAGTTTCTCAAGCGTTTCTTACATCCAAACTGCCATATCTCGCGAACGGATTGACCGATCCGCAAAATTTCTGTTGCATCTGAAAGTAGAAACTCGCCCGATTACAAAGGTATGCGCACTTTTACCCTAGGCCGTTGTAGTTATTCGTTTCGAGCATCAGAACTGCGCAAATTTTGAGTTTCTCAAGCGTTTCTTACCTCCAAACTGCCATATCTCGCGAACGGATTGACCAATCCGCAAAATTTCTATTGCATCTGAAAGTAGAAACTCGCCCGATTACAACGGTATGCGTACTTTTCCCCTAGGCCGTTCTAGTTATTCGTTTCGAGCATCAGAACGGCGAAAATTTTGAGTTTCTCAAGCGTTTCTTGCTTCCAAACTGCCATATCTCGCGAACGGATTGACTAATCCGCAAAATTTCTGTTGCATCTGAAAGTAGAAACTCGCCCGATTACAACGGTATGCGTACTTTTCCCCTAGGCCGTTCTAGTTACTCGTTTCGAGCATCAGAACTGCGCAAATTTTGAGTTTCTCAAGCGTTTCTTACTACCAAACTGCCATATCTCGCGAACGGATTGACAAATCCGCAAAATTTCTGTTGCATCTGAAAGTAGAAACTCGCCCGATTACAACGGTATGCGTACTTTTCCCCTAGGCCGTTCTAGTTATTCGTTTCGAGCATCAGAACGGCGAAAATTTTGAGTTTCTCAAGCGTTTCTTACCTCCAAACTGCCATATCTCGCGAAGGGATTGACCAATCCGCAAAATTTCTGTTGGATCTCAAAGTAGAAACTCGCCCGATTACAACGGTATGCGTACTTTTCCCCTAGGCCGTTCTAGTTATTCGTTTCGAGCATCAGAACGGCGAAAATTTTGAGTTTCTCAAGCGTTTCTTACATCCAAACTGCCATATCTCGCGAACGGATTGACTAATCCGCAAAATTTCTGTTGCATCTGAAAGTAGAAACTCGCCCGATTACAACGGTAGGTGTAGTTTTCCCCTACGCCGTTCTAGTTATTCGTTTCGAGCATCAGAACTGCGAAAATTTTGAGTTTCTCAAGCGTTTCTTACATCCAAACTGCCATATCTCGCGAACGGATAGACCGATCCGCAAAATTTCTGTTGCATCTGAAAGTAGAAACTCGCCCGATTACAACGGTATGCGCACTTTTACCCTAGGCCGTTCTAGTTACTCGTTTCGAGCATCAGAACTGCGAAAATTTTGAGTTTCTCAAGCGTTTCTTACATGCAAACTGCCATATCTCGCGAACGGATTGACCAATCCGCAAAATTTCTGTTGCATCTGAAAGTAGAAACTCGCCCGGTTACAACGGTGTGCGTACTTTTCCCCTAGGCCGTACTAGTTATTCGTTTCGAGCATCAGAACCGCGAAAATTTTGAGTTTCTCAAGCGTTTCTTACATCCAAACTGCCATATCTCGCGAACGGATTGACCAATCCGCAAAATTTCTATTGCATCTGAAAGTAGAAACTCGCCCGATTACAACGGTATGCGTACTTTTCCCCTAGGCCGCTCTAGTTACTCGTTTCGAGCATCAGAACTGCGAAAATTTTGAGTTTCTCAAGCGTTTCTTATCTCCAAACTGCCATATCTCGCGAACGGATTGATCAATCCGCAAAATTTCTGTTGCATCTGAAAGTAGAAACTCGCCCGATTACAACGGTATGCGCACTTAGCCCCTAGGCCTTTCTAGTTATTCGTGTCGAGCATCAGAACTGCGAAAATTTTGAGTTTCTCAAGCGTTTCTTACCTCCAAACTGCCATATCTCGCGAACGGATTGACAAATCCGCAAAATTTCTATTGCATCTGAAAGTAGAGACTCGCCCGATTACAACGGTATGTGTAGTTTTCTCCTAGGCCGTTCCAGTTATTCGTTTCGAGCATCAGAACTGCGAAAATTTTGAGTTTCTCAAGCGTTTCTTACATCCAAACTGCCATATCTCGCGAACGGATTGACCGATCCGCAAAATTTCTGTTGCATCTGAAAGTAGAAACTCGCCCGATTACAACGGTATGCGCACTTTTACCCTAGGCCGTTCTAGTTATTCGTTTCGAGCATCAGAACTGCGAAAATTTTGAGTTTCTCAAGCGTTTCTTACATCCAAACGGCCATATCTCGCGAACGGATTGACCAATCCGCAAAATTTCTATTGCATCTGAAAGTAGAAACTCGCCCGATTACAACGGTATGCGTCCTTTTCCCCTAGGCCGCTCTAGTTACTCGTTTCGAGCATTAGAACTGCGAAAATTTTGAGTTTCTCAAGCGTTTCTTATCTCCAAACTGCCATATCTCGCGAACGGATTGATCAATCCGCAAAATTGCTGTTGCATCTGAAAGTAGAAACCCGCCCGATTACAACGGTATGCGCACTTTTCCCCTAGGCCTTTCTAGTTATTCGTGTCGAGCATCAGAACTGCGAAAATTTTGAGTTTCTCAAGCGTTTCTTACCTCCAAACTGCCATATCTCGCGAACGGATTGACAAATCCGCAAAATTTCTGTTGCATCTGAAAGTAGAAACTCGCCCGATTACAACGGTAGGTGTAGTTTTCCCCTACGCCGTTCTAGTTATTCGTTTCGAGCATCAGAACTGCGAAAATTTTGAGTTTCTCAAGCGTTTCTTACATCCAAACTGCCATATCTCGCGAACGGATAGACCGATCCGCAAAATTTCTGTTGCATCTGAAAGTAGAAACTCGCCCGATTACAACGGTATGCGCACTTTTACCCTAGGCCGTTCTAGTTATTCGTTTCGAGCATCAGAACTGCGAAAATTTTGAGTTTCTCAAGCGTTTCTTACATCCAAACGGCCATATCTCGCGAACGGATTGACCAATCCGCAAAATTTCTATTGCATCTGAAAGTAGAAACTCGCCCGATTACAACGGTATGCGTCCTTTTCCCCTAGGCCGTTCTAGTTATTCGTTTCGAGCATCAGAACGGCGAAAATTTTGAGTTTCTCAAGCGTTTCTTGCTTCCAAACTGCCATATCTCGCGAACGGATTGACTAATCCGCAAAATTTCTGTTGCATCTGAAAGTAGAAACTCGCCCGATTACAACGGTATGCGTACTTTTCCCCTAGGCCGTTCTAGTTACTCGTTTCGAGCATCAGAACTGCGCAAATTTTGAGTTTCTCAAGCGTTTCTTACTTCCAAACTGCCATATCTCGCGAACGGATTGACAAATCCGCAAAATTTCTGTTGCATCTGAAAGTAGAAACTCGCCCGATTACAACGGTATGCGTACTTTTCCCCTAGGCCGTTCTAGTTATTCGTTTCGAGCATCAGAACGGCGAAAATTTTGAGTTTCTCAAGCGTTTCTTACCTCCAAACTGCCATATCTCGCGAAGGGATTGACCAATCCGCAAAATTTCTGTTGGATCTCAAAGTAGAAACTCGCCCGATTACAACGGTATGCGTACTTTTCCCCTAGGCCGTTCTAGTTATTCGTTTCGAGCATCAGAACGGCGAAAATTTTGAGTTTCTCAAGCGTTTCTTACATCCAAACTGCCATATCTCGCGAACGGATTGACTAATCCGCAAAATTTCTGTTGCATCTGAAAGTAGAAACTCGCCCGATTACAACGGTAGGTGTAGTTTTCCCCTACGCCGTTCTAGTTATTCGTTTCGAGCATCAGAACTGCGAAAATTTTGAGTTTCTCAAGCGTTTCTTACATCCAAACTGCCATATCTCGCGAACGGATAGACCGATCCGCAAAATTTCTGTTGCATCTGAAAGTAGAAACTCGCCCGATTACAACGGTATGCGCACTTTTACCCTAGGCCGTTCTAGTTACTCGTTTCGAGCATCAGAACTGCGAAAATTTTGAGTTTCTCAAGCGTTTCTTACATGCAAACTGCCATATCTCGCGAACGGATTGACCAATCCGCAAAATTTCTGTTGCATCTGAAAGTAGAAACTCGCCCGGTTACAACGGTGTGCGTACTTTTCCCCTAGGCCGTACTAGTTATTCGTTTCGAGCATCAGAACCGCGAAAATTTTGAGTTTCTCAAGCGTTTCTTACATCCAAACTGCCATATCTCGCGAACGGATTGACCAAACCGCAAAATTTCTATTGCATCTGAAAGTAGAAACTCGCCCGATTACAACGGTATGCGTACTTTTCCCCTAGGCCGCTCTAGTTACTCGTTTCGAGCATCAGAACTGCGAAAATTTTGAGTTTCTCAAGCGTTTCTTACATCCAAACTGCCATATCTCGCGAACGGATTGACCGATCCGCAAAATTTCTGTTGCATCTGAAAGTAGAAACTCGCCCGATTACAACGGTATGCGCACTTTTACCCTAGGCCGTTCTAGTTATTCGTTTCGAGCATCAGAACTGCGAAAATTTTGAGTTTCTCAAGCGTTTCTTACATCCAAACTGCCATATCTCGCGAACGGATTGACCGATCCGCAAAATTTCTGTTGCATCTGAAAGTAGAAACTCGCCCGATTACAAAGGTATGCGCACTTTTACCCTAGGCCGTTCTAGTTATTCGTTTCGAGCATCAGAACTGCGCAAATTTTGAGTTTCTCAAGCGTTTCTTAGCTCCAAACTGCCATATCTCGCGAACGGATTGACCAATCCGCAAAATTTCTATTGCATCTGAAAGTAGAAACTCGCCCGATTACAACGGTATGCGTACTTTTCCCCTAGGCCGTTCTAGTTATTCGTTTCGAGCATCAGAACTGCGAAAATTTTGAGTTTCTCAAGCGTTTCTTACATCCAAACTGCCATATCTCGCGAACGGATTGACCGATCCGCAAAATTTCTGTTGCATCTGAAAGTAGAAACTCGCCCGATTACAAAGGTATGCGCACTTTTACCCTAGGCCGTTCTAGTTATTCGTTTCGAGCATCAGAACTGCGCAAATTTTGAGTTTCTCAAGCGTTTCTTAGCTCCAAACTGCCATATCTCGCGAACGGATTGACCAATCCGCAAAATTTCTATTGCATCTGAAAGTAGAAACTCGCCCGATTACAACGGTATGCGTACTTTTCCCCTAGGCCGTTCTAGTTATTCGTTTCGAGCATCAGAACTGCGAAAATTTTGAGTTTCTCAAGCGTTTCTTACATCCAAACTGCCATATCTCGCGAACGGATTGACCGATCCGCAAAATTTCTGTTGCATCTGAAAGTAGAAACTCGCCCGATTACAACGGTATGCGCACTTTTACCCTAGGCCGTTCTAGTTATTCGTTTCGAGCATCAGAACTGCGAAAATTTTGAGTTTCTCAAGCGTTTCTTACATCCAAACTGCCATATCTCGCGAACGGATAGACCGATCCGCAAAATTTCTGTTGCATCTGAAAGTAGAAACTCGCCCGATTACAACGGTATGCGCACTTTTACCCTAGGCCGTTCTAGTTACTCGTTTCGAGCATCAGAACTGCGAAAATTTTGAGTTTCTCAAGCGTTTCTTACATGCAAACTGCCATATCTCGCGAACGGATTGACCAATCCGCAAAATTTCTGTTGCATCTGAAAGTAGAAACTCGCCCGGTTACAACGGTGTGCGTACTTTTCCCCTAGGCCGTACTAGTTATTCGTTTCGAGCATCAGAACCGCGAAAATTTTGAGTTTCTCAAGCGTTTCTTACATCCAAACTGCCATATCTCGCGAACGGATTGACCAATCCGCAAAATTTCTATTGCATCTGAAAGTAGAAACTCGCCCGATTACAACGGTATGCGTACTTTTCCCCTAGGCCGCTCTAGTTACTCGTTTCGAGCATCAGAACTGCGAAAATTTTGAGTTTCTCAAGCGTTTCTTATCTCCAAACTGCCATATCTCGCGAACGGATTGATCAATCCGCAAAATTTCTGTTGCATCTGAAAGTAGAAACTCGCCCGATTACAACGGTATGCGCACTTAGCCCCTAGGCCTTTCTAGTTATTCGTGTCGAGCATCAGAACTGCGAAAATTTTGAGTTTCTCAAGCGTTTCTTACCTCCAAACTGCCATATCTCGCGAACGGATTGACAAATCCGCAAAATTTCTATTGCATCTGAAAGTAGAGACTCGCCCGATTACAACGGTATGTGTAGTTTTCCCCTAGGCCGTTCCAGTTATTCGTTTCGAGCATCAGAACTGCGAAAATTTTGAGTTTCTCAAGCGTTTCTTACATCCAAACTGCCATATCTCGCGAACGGATTGACCGATCCGCAAAATTTCTGTTGCATCTGAAAGTAGAAACTCGCCCGATTACAACGGTATGCGCACTTTTACCCTAGGCCGTTCTAGTTATTCGTTTCGAGCATCAGAACTGCGAAAATTTTGAGTTTCTCAAGCGTTTCTTACATCCAAACTGCCATATCTCGCGAACGGATTGACCGATCCGCAAAATTTCTGTTGCATCTGAAAGTAGAAACTCGCCCGATTACAAAGGTATGCGCACTTTTACCCTAGGCCGTTCTAGTTATTCGTTTCGAGCATCAGAACTGCGCAAATTTTGAGTTTCTCAAGCGTTTCTTAGCTCCAAACTGCCATATCTCGCGAACGGATTGACCAATCCGCAAAATTTCTATTGCATCTGAAAGTAGAAACTCGCCCGATTACAACGGTATGCGTACTTTTCCCCTAGGCCGTTCTAGTTATTCGTTTCGAGCATCAGAACGGCGAAAATTTTGAGTTTCTCAAGCGTTTCTTGCTTCCAAACTGCCATATCTCGCGAACGGATTGACTAATCCGCAAAATTTCTGTTGCATCTGAAAGTAGAAACTCGCCCGATTACAACGGTATGCGTACTTTTCCCCTAGGCCGTTCTAGTTACTCGTTTCGAGCATCAGAACTGCGCAAATTTTGAGTTTCTCAAGCGTTTCTTACCTCCAAACTGCCATATCTCGCGAACGGATTGACAAATCCGCAAAATTTCTGTTGCATCTGAAAGTAGAAACTCGCCCGATTACAACGGTATGCGTACTTTTCCCCTAGGCCGTTCTAGTTATTCGTTTCGAGCATCAGAACGGCGAAAATTTTGAGTTTCTCAAGCGTTTCTTACCTCCAAACTGCCATATCTCGCGAAGGGATTGACCAATCCGCAAAATTTCTGTTGGATCTCAAAGTAGAAACTCGCCCGATTACAACGGTATGCGTACTTTTCCCCTAGGCCGTTCTAGTTATTCGTTTCGAGCATCAGAACGGCGAAAATTTTGAGTTTCTCAAGCGTTTCTTACATCCAAACTGCCATATCTCGCGAACGGATTGACTAATCCGCAAAATTTCTGTTGCATCTGAAAGTAGAAACTCGCCCGATTACAACGCTAGGTGTAGTTTTCCCCTACGCCGTTCTAGTTATTCGTTTCGAGCATCAGAACTGCGAAAATTTTGAGTTTCTCAAGCGTTTCTTACATCCAAACTGCCATATCTCGCGAACGGATAGACCGATCCGCAAAATTTCTGTTGCATCTGAAAGTAGAAACTCGCCCGATTACAACGGTATGCGCACTTTTACCCTAGGCCGTTCTAGTTACTCGTTTCGAGCATCAGAACTGCGAAAATTTTGAGTTTCTCAAGCGTTTCTTACATGCAAACTGCCATATCTCGCGAACGGATTGACAAATCCGCAAAATTTCTGTTGCATCTGAAAGTAGAAACTCGCCCGATTACAACGGTATGTGTAGTTTTCCCCTAGGCCGCTCCAGTTATTCGTTTCGAGCATCAGAACTGCGAAAATTTTGAGTTTCTCAAGCGTTTCTTACATCCAAACTGCCATATCTCGCGAACGGATTGACCGATCCGCAAAATTTCTTTTGCATCTGAAAGTAGAAACTCGCCCGATTACAAAGGTATGCGCACTTTTACCCTAGGCCGTTCTAGTTATTCGTTTCGAGCAACAGAACTGCGCAAATTTTGAGTTTCTCAAGCGTTTCTTACCTCCAAACTGCCATATCTCGCGAAGGGATTGACCAATCCGCAAAATTTCTGTTGCATCTGAAAGTAGAAACTCGCCCGATTACAACGGTATGCGTACTTTTCCCCTAGGCCGTTCTAGTTATTCGTTTCGAGCATCAGAACGGCGAAAATTTTGAGTTTCTCAAGCGTTTCTTGCTTCCAAACTGCCATATCTCGCGAACGGAGTGACTAATCCGCAAAATTTCTGTTGCATCTGAAAGTAGAAACTCGCCCGATTACAACGGTATGCGTACTTTTCCCCTAGGCCGTACTAGTTACTCGTTTCGAGCATCAGAACTGCGCAAATTTTGAGTTTCTCAAGCGTTTCTTACCTCCAAACTGCCATATCTCGCGAACGGATTGACCAATCCGCAAAATTTCTGTTGCATCTGAAAGTAGAAACTCGCCCGATTACAACGGTATGCGTACTTTTCCCCTAGGCCGTTCTATTTATTCGTTTCGAGCATCAGAACGGCGAAAATTTTGAGTTTCTCAAGCGTTTCTTACCTCCAAACTGCCATATCTCGCGAGGGATTGACCAATCCGCAAAACTTCTGTTGGATCTCAAAGTAGAAACTCGCCCGATTACAACGGTATGCGTACTTTTCCCCTAGGCCGTTCTAGTTATTCGTTTCGAGCATCAGAACGGCGAAAATTTTGAGTTTCTCAAGCGTTTCTTACCTCCAAACTGCCATATCTCGCGAACGGATTGACTAATCCGCAAAATTTCTGTTGCATCTGAAAGTAGAAACTCGCCCGATTACAACGGTAGGTGTAGTTTTCCCCTACGCCGTTCTAGTTATTCGTTTCGAGCATCAGAACTGCGAAAATTTTGAGTTTCTCAAGCGTTTCTTACTTCCAAACTGCCATATCTCGCGAACGGATTGACCAATCCGCAAAATTTCTGTTGCATCTGAAAGTAGAAACTCGCCCGATTACAACGGTATGCGTAGTTTTCCCCTAGGCCGTTCCAGTTATTCATTTCGAGCATCAGAACTGCGAAAATTTGGGTTTCTCAAGCGTTTCTTACCTCCAAACTGCCATATCTCGCGAACGGATTGACCAATCCGCAAAATTTCTGTTGCATCTGAAAGAAGAAACTCGCCGGATTACAACGGTATGCGTTCTTTTCCCCTAGGCCGTTCTAGTTACTCGTTTCGAGCATCAGAACTGCGAAAATTTTGAGTTTCTCAAGCGTTTCTTACATCCAAACTGCCATATCTCGCGAACGGAATGACCGATCCGCAAAATTTCTGTTGCATCTGAAAGTAGAAACTCGCCCGATTACAACGGTATGCGTATTTTTCCCCTAGGCCGTTCTAGTTACTCGTTTCGAGCATCAGAACTGCGAAAATTTTGAGTTTCTCAAGCGTTTCTTACCTCCAAACTGCTATATCTCCCGAACGGATTGACCAATCCGCAAAATTTCTGTTGCATCTGAAAGTAGAAACTCGCCCGGTTACAACGGTGTGCGTACTTTTCCCCTAGGCCGTACTAGTTATGCGTTTCGAGCATCAGAACGGCGAAAATTTTGAGTTTCTCAAGCGTTTCTTACATCCAAACGGCCATATCTCGCGAACGGATTGACCAATCCGCAAAATTTCTATTGCATCTGAAAGTAGAAACTCGCCCGATTACAACGGTATGCGTACTTTTCCCCTAGGCCGCTCTAGTTACTCGTTTCGAGCATTAGAACTGCGAAAATTTTGAGTTTCTCAAGCGTTTCTTATCTCCAAACTGCCATATCTCGCGAACGGATTGATCAATCCGCAAAATTGCTGTTGCATCTGAAAGTAGAAACCCGCCCGATTACAACGGTATGCGCACTTTTCCCCTAGGCCTTTCTAGTTATTCGTGTCGAGCATCAGAACTGCGAAAATGTTGAGTTTCTCAAGCGTTTCTTACCTCCAAATTGCCATATCACGCGAACGGATTGACAAATCCGCAAAATTTCTGTTGCATCTGAAAGTAGAAACTCGCCCGATTACAACGGTATGTGTAGTTTTCCTCTAGGCCGTTCCAGTTATTCGTTTCGAGCATCAGAACTGCGAAAATTTTGAGTTTCTCAAGCGTTTTTTACATCCAAACTGCCATATCTCGCGAACGGATTGACCGATCCGCAAAATTTCTGTTGCATCTGAAAGTAGAAACTCGCCCGATTACAAAGGTATGCGCACTTTTACCCTAGGCCGTTCTAGTTATTCGTTTCGAGCATCAGAACTGCGCAAATTTTGAGTTTCTCAAGCGTTTCTTACCTCCAAACTGCCATATCTCGCGAACGGATTGACCAATCCGCAAAATTTCTATTGCATCTGAAAGTAGAAACTCGCCCGATTACAACGGTATGCGTACTTTTCCCCTAGGCCGTTCTAGTTATTCGTTTCGAGCATCAGAACGGCGAAAATTTTGAGTTTCTCAAGCGTTTCTTGCTTCCAAACTGCCATATCTCGCGAACGGATTGACTAATCCGCAAAATTTCTGTTGCATCTGAAAGTAGAAACTCGCCCGATTACAACGGTAGGTGTAGTTTTCCCCTACGCCGTTCTAGTTATTCGTTTCGAGCATCAGAACTGCGAAAATTTTGAGTTTCTCAAGCGTTTCTTACATCCAAACTGCCATATCTCGCGAACGGATAGACCGATCCGCAAAATTTCTGTTGCATCTGAAAGTAGAAACTCGCCCGATTACAACGGTATGCGCACTTTTACCCTAGGCCGTTCTAGTTACTCGTTTCGAGCATCAGAACTGCGAAAATTTTGAGTTTCTCAAGCGTTTCTTACATGCAAACTGCCATATCTCGCGAACGGATTGACAAATCCGCAAAATTTCTGTTGCATCTGAAAGTAGAAACTCGCCCGATTACAACGGTATGTGTAGTTTTCCCCTAGGCCGTTCCAGTTATTCGTTTCGAGCATCAGAACTGCGAAAATTTTGAGTTTCTCAAGCGTTTCTTACATCCAAACTGCCATATCTCGCGAACGGATTGACCGATCCGCAAAATTTCTGTTGCATCTGAAAGTAGAAACTCGCCCGATTACAAAGGTATGCGCACTTTTACCCTAGGCCGTTCTAGTTATTCGTTTCGAGCATCAGAACTGCGCAAATGTTGAGTTTCTCAAGCGTTTCTTACCTCCAAACTGCCATATCTCGCGAAGGGATTGACCAATCCGCAAAATTTCTGTTGCATCTGAAAGTAGAAACTCGCCCGATTACAACGGTATGTGTAGTTTTCCCCTTGGCCGTTCCAGTTATTCGTTTCGAGCATCAGAACTGCGCAAATTTTGAGTTTCTCAAGCGTTTCTTACATCCAAACTGCCATATCTCGCGAACGGATTGACCAATCTGCAAAATTTCTGTTGCTTCTGAAAGTAGAGACATGCCCGATTACAACGGTATGTGTAGTTTTCCCCTAGGCCGTTCCAGTTATTCGTTTCGAGCATCAAAACTGCGAAAATTTTGTGTTTCTCAAGCGTTTCTTACATCCAAACTGCCATATCTCGCGAACGGAATGACCGATCCGCAAAATTTCTGTTGCATCTGAAAGTAGAAACTCGCCCGATTACAACGGTATGTGTAGTTTTCCCCTTGGCCGTTCCAGTTATTCGTTTCGAGCATCAGAACTGCGCAAATTTTGAGTTTCTCAAGCGTTTCTTACATCCAAACTGCCATATCTCGCGAACGGATTGACCAATCGGCAAAATTTCTGTTGCATCTGAAAGAAGAAACTCGCCGGATTACAACGGTATGCGAACTTTTCCCCTAGGCCGTTCTAGTTATTCGTTTCGAGCATCAAAACGGCGAAAATTTTGAGTTTCTCAAGCGTTTCTTACCTCCAAACTGCCATATCTCGCGAAGGGATCGACCAATCCGCAAAATTTCTGTTGCATCTGAAAGTAGAAACTCGCCCGATGACAACGGTATGCGTACTTTTCCCCTAGACCGTTCTAGTTATTCGTTTCGAGCATCAGACCGGCGAAAATTTTGAGTTTCTCATGCGTTTCATACCTCCAAACTGCCATATCTCGCGAACGGATTGACTAATCCGCAAAATTTCTGTTGCATCTGAAAGTAGAAACTCGCCCGATTACAACGGTAGGTGTAGTTTTCCCCTAGGCCGTTCTAGTTATTCGTTTCGTGCATCAGAGCTGCGAAAATTTTGAGTTTCTCAAGCGTTTCTTACCTCCAAACTGCTATGTCTCGCGAACGGATTGACCAATCTGCAAAATTTCTGTTGCTTCTGAAAGTAGAGACATGCCCGATTACAACGGTATGTGTAGTTTTCCCCTACGCCGTTCCAGTTATTCGTTTCGAGCATCAGAACTGCGCAAATTTTGAGTTTCTCAAGCGTTTCTTACCTCCAAACTGCCATATCTCGCGAAGGGATTGACCAATCCGCAAAATTTCTGTTGCATCTGAAAGTAGAAACTCGCCCGATTACAACGGTATGCGTACTTTTCCCCTAGGCCGTTCTAGTTATTCGTTTCGAGCATCAGAACGGCGAAAATTTTGAGTTTCTCAAGCGTTTCTTGCTTCCAAACTGCCATATCTCGCGAACGGAGTGACTAATCCGCAAAATTTCTGTTGCATCTGAAAGTAGAAACTCGCCCGATTACAACGGTATGTGTAGTTTTCCCCTAGGCCGTTCCAGTTATTCGTTTCGAGCATCAGAACTGCGAAAATTTTGAGTTTCTCAAGCGTTTCTTACATCCAAACTGCCATATCTCGCGAACGGATTGACCAATCCGCAAAATTTCTGTTGGATCTCAAAGTAGAAACTCGCCCGATTACAACGGTATGCGTACTTTTCCCCTAGGCCGTTCTAGTTATTCGTTTCGAGCATCAGAACGGCGAAAATTTTGAGTTTCTCAAGCGTTTCTTACTTCCAAACTGCCATATCTCGCGAACGGATTGACCAATCCGCAAAATTTCTGTTGCATCTGAAAGTAGAAACTCGCCCGATTACAACGGTATGTGTAGTTTTCCCCTAGGCCGTTCCAGTTATTCATTTCGAGCATCAGAACTGCGAAAATTTGGGTTTCTCAAGCGTTTCTTACCTCCAAACTGCCATATCTCGCGAACGGATTGACCAATCCGCAAAATTTCTGTTGCATCTGAAAGGAGAAACTCGCCGGATTACAACGGTATGCGTACTTTTCCCCTAGGCCGTTCTAGTTACTCGTTTCGAGCATCAGAACTGCGAAAATTTTGAGTTTCTCAAGCGTTTCTTATATCCAAACTGCCATATCTCGCGAACGGAATGACCGATCCGCAAAATTTCTGTTGCATCTGAAAGTAGAAACTCGCCCGATTACAACGGTATGTGTAGTTTTCCCCTTGGCCGTTCCAGTTATTCGTTTCGAGCATCAGAACTGCGAAAATTTTGAGTTTCTCAAGCGTTTCTTACATCCAAACTGCCATATCTCGCGAACGGATTGACCAATCCGCAAAATTTCTGTTGGATCTCAAAGTAGAAACTCGCCCGATTACAACGGTATGCGTACTTTTCCCCTAGGCCGTTCTAGTTATTCGTTTCGAGCATCAGAACGGCGAAAATTTTGAGTTTCTCAAGCGTTTCTTACCTCCAAACTGCCATATCTCGCGAACGGATTGACTAATCCGCAAAATTTCTGTTGCATCTGAAAGTAGAAACTCGCCCGATTACAAAGGTATGTGTAGTTTTCCCCTACGCCGTTCTAGTTATTCGTTTCGAGCATCAGAACTGCGAAAATTTTGAGTTTCTCAAGCGTTTCTTACTTCCAAACTGCCATATCTCGCGAACGGATTGACCAATCCGCAAAATTTCTGTTGCATCTGAAAGTAGAAACTCGCCCGATTACAACGGTATGTGTAGTTTTCCCCTAGGCCGTTCCAGTTATTCATTTCGAGCATCAGAACTGCGAAAATTTGGGTTTCTCAAGCGTTTCTTACCTCCAAACTGCCATATCTCGCGAACGGATTGACCAATCCGCAAAATTTCTGTTGCATCTGAAAGGAGAAACTCGCCGGATTACAACGGTATGCGTACTTTTCCCCTAGGCCGTTCTAGTTACTCGTTTCGAGCATCAGAACTGCGAAAATTTTGAGTTTCTCAAGCGTTTCTTATATCCAAACTGCCATATCTCGCGAACGGAATGACCGATCCGCAAAATTTCTGTTGCATCTGAAAGTAGAAACTCGCCCGATTACAACGGTATGTGTAGTTTTCCCCTTGGCCGTTCCAGTTATTCGTTTCGAGCATCAGAACTGCGCAAATTTTGAGTTTCTCAAGCGTTTCTTACCTCCAAACTGCCATATCTCGCGAACGGATTGACCAATCCGCAAAATTTCTGTTGCATCTGGAAGAAGAAACTCGCCCGATTACAACGGTATGGGCACTTTTCCCCTAGGCCGTTCTAGTTATTCGTTTCGTGCATCAGAGCTGCGAAAATTTTGAGTTTCTCAAGCGTTTCTTACCTCCAAACTGCCATATCTCGCGAACGGATTGACCAATCTGCAAAATTTCTGTTGCTTCTGAAAGTAGAGACATGCCCGATTACAACGGTATGTGTAGTTTTCCCCTAGGCCGTTCCAGTTATTCGTTTCGAGCATCAGAACTGCGAAAATTTTGAGTTTCTCAAGCGTTTCTTACATCCAAACTGCCATATCTCGCGAACGGATTGACCAATCCGCAAAATTTCTGTTGCATCTGATAGTAGAAACTCGCCCGATTACAACGGTATGCGTACTTTTCCCCTAGGCCGTTCTAGTTATTCGTTTCGAGCATCAGAACGGCGAAAATTTTGTGTTTCTCAAGCGTTTCTTACTTCCAAACTGCCATATCTCGCGAACGGATTGACCAATCCGCAAAACTTCTGTTGCATCTGAAAGTAGAAACTCGCCCGATTACAACGGTATTCGCACTTTTCCCCTAGGCCGTTCTAGTTATTCGTGTCGAGCATCAGAACTGCGAAAATTTTGAGTTTCTCAAGCGTTTCTTACCTCCAAACTGCCATATCTCGCGAACGGATTGACCAATCCGCAAAATTTCTGTTGCATCTGAAAGTAGAAACTCGCCCGATTACAACGGTATGTGTAGTTTTCCCCTTGGCCGTTCCAGTTATTCGTTTCGAGCATCAGAACTGCGCAAATTTTGAGTTTCTCAAGCGTTTCTTACATCCAAACTGCCATATCTCGCGAACGGATTGACCAATCGGCAAAATTTCTGTTGCATCTGAAAGAAGAAACTCGCCGGATTACAACGATATGCGTACTTTTCCCCTAGGCCGTTCTAGTTACTCGTTTCGAGCATCAGAACTGCGAAAATTTTGAGTTTCTCAAGCGTTTCTTATCTCCAAACTGCCATATCTCGCGAACGGATTGACCAATCCGCAAAATTTCTGTTGCATCTGAAAGGAGAAACTCGCCGGATTACAACGGTATGCGTACTTTTCCCCTAGGCCGTTCTAGTTACTCGTTTCGAGCATCAGAACTGCGAAAATTTTGAGTTTCTCAAGCGTTTCTTATATCCAAACTGCCATATCTCGCGAACGGAATGACCGATCCGCAAAATTTCTGTTGCATCTGAAAGTAGAAACTCGCCCGATTACAACGGTATGTGTAGTTTTCCCCTTGGCCGTTCCAGTTATTCGTTTCGAGCATCAGAACTGCGCAAATTTTGAGTTTCTCAAGCGTTTCTTACCTCCAAACTGCCATATCTCGCGAACGGATTGACCAATCCGCAAAATTTCTGTTGCATCTGGAAGAAGAAACTCGCCCGATTACAACGGTATGGGCACTTTTCCCCTAGGCCGTTCTAGTTATTCGTTTCGTGCATCAGAGCTGCGAAAATTTTGAGTTTCTCAAGCGTTTCTTACCTCCAAACTGCCATATCTCGCGAACGGATTGACCAATCTGCAAAATTTCTGTTGCTTCTGAAAGTAGAGACATGCCCGATTACAACGGTATGTGTAGTTTTCCCCTAGGCCGTTCCAGTTATTCGTTTCGAGCATCAGAACTGCGAAAATTTTGAGTTTCTCAAGCGTTTCTTACATCCAAACTGCCATATCTCGCGAACGGATTGACCAATCCGCAAAATTTCTGTTGCATCTGATAGTAGAAACTCGCCCGATTACAACGGTATGCGTACTTTTCCCCTAGGCCGTTCTAGTTATTCGTTTCGAGCATCAGAACGGCGAAAATTTTGTGTTTCTCAAGCGTTTCTTACTTCCAAACTGCCATATCTCGCGAACGGAATGACCAATCCGCAAAACTTCTGTTGCATCTGAAAGTAGAAACTCGCCCGATTACAACGGTATTCGCACTTTTCCCCTAGGCCGTTCTAGTTATTCGTGTCGAGCATCAGAACTGCGAAAATTTTGAGTTTCTCAAGCGTTTCTTACCTCCAAACTGCCATATCTCGCGAACGGATTGACCAATCCGCAAAATTTCTGTTGCATCTGAAAGTAGAAACTCGCCCGATTACAACGGTATGTGTAGTTTTCCCCTTGGCCGTTCCAGTTATTCGTTTCGAGCATCAGAACTGCGCAAATTTTGAGTTTCTCAAGCGTTTCTTTCATCCAAACTGCCATATCTCGCGAACGGATTGACCAATCGGCAAAATTTCTGTTGCATCTGAAAGAAGAAACTCGCCGGATTACAACGATATGCGTACTTTTCCCCTAGGCCGTTCTAGTTACTCGTTTCGAGCATCAGAACTGCGAAAATTTTGAGTTTCTCAAGCGTTTCTTATCTCCAAACTGCCATATCTCGCGAACGGATTGATCAATCCGCAAAATTTCTGTTGCATCTGAAAGTAGAAACTCGCCAGATTACAACGGTATGGGCACTTTTCCCCTAGGCCGTTCTAGTTATTCGTTTCGAGCATCAAAACGGCGAAAATTTTGAGTTTCTCAAGCGTTTCTTACCTCCAACCTGCCATATCTCGCGAAGGGATTGACTAATCCGCAAAATTTCTGTTGCATCTGAAAGTAGAAACTCGCCCGATTACAGCGGTAGGTGTAGTTTTCCCCTAGGCCGTTCTAGTTATTCGTTTCGTGCATCAGAGCTGCGAAAATTTTGAGTTTCTCAAGCGTTTCTTACCTCCAAACTGCCATATCTCGCGAACGGATTGACTAATCCGCAAAATTTCTGTTGCATCTGAAAGAAGAAACTCGCCGGATTACAACGGTATGCGTACTTTTCCCCTAGGCCGTTCTAGTTACTCGTTTCGAGCATCAGAACTGCGAAAATTTTGAGTTTCTCAAGCGTTTCTTATCTCCAAACTGCCATATCTCGCGAACGGATTGATCAATCCGCAAAATTTCTGTTGCATCTGAAAGTAGAAACTCGCCAGATTACAACGGTATGGGCACTTTTCCCCTAGGCCGTTCTAGTTATTCGTTTCGAGCATCAAAACGGCGAAAATTTTGAGTTTCTCAAGCGTTTCTTACCTCCAACCTGCCATATCTCGCGAAGGGATTGACTAATCCGCAAAATTTCTGTTGCATCTGAAAGTAGAAACTCGCCCGATTACAACGGTAGGTGTAGTTTTCCCCTAGGCCGTTCTAGTTATTCGTTTCGTGCATCAGAGCTGCGAAAATTTTGAGTTTCTCAAGCGTTTCTTACCTCCAAACTGCCATATCTCGCGAACGGATTGACTAATCCGCAAAATTTCTGTTGCATCTGAAAGTAGAAACTCGCCCGATTACAACGGTATGTGTAGTTTTCCCCTACGCCGTTCTAGTTATTCGTTTCGTGCATCAGAGCTGCGAAAATTTTGAGTTTCTCAAGCGTTTCTTACCTCCAAACTGCTATATCTCGCGAACGGATTGACCAATCTGCAAAATTTCTGTTGCTTCTGAAAGTAGAGACATGCCCGATTACAACGGTATGTGTAGTTTTCCCCTAGGCCGTTCCAGTTATTCGTTTCGAGCATCAGAACTGCGCAAATTTTGAGTTTCTCAAGCGTTTCTTACCTCCAAACTGCCATATCTCGCGAAGGGATTGACCAATCCGCAAAATTTCTGTTGCATCTGAAAGTAGAAACTCGCCCGATTACAACGGTATGCGTACTTTTCCCCTAGGCCGTTCTAGTTATTCGTTTCGAGCATCAGAACGGCGAAAATTTTGAGTTTCTCAAGCGTTTCTTGCTTCCAAACTGCCATATCTCGCGAACGGAGTGACTAATCCGCAAAATTTCTGTTGCATCTGAAAGTAGAAACTCGCCCGATTACAACGGTATGTGTAGTTTTCCCCTAGGCCGTTCCAGTTATTCGTTTCGAGCATCAGAACTGCGAAAATTTTGAGTTTCTCAAGCGTTTCTTACATCCAAACTGCCATATCTCGCGAACGGATTGACCAATCCGCAAAATTTCTGTTGCATCTGAAAGTAGAAACTCGCCCGATTACAACGGTATGCGTACTTTTCCCCTAGGCCGTTCTAGTTATTCGTTTCGAGCATCAGAACGGCGAAAATTTTGAGTTTCTCAAGCGTTTCTTACCTCCAAACTGCCATATCTCGCGAAGGGATTGACCAATCCGCAAAATTTCTGTTGGATCTCAAAGTAGAAACTCGCCCGATTACAACGGTATGCGTACTTTTCCCCTAGGCCGTTCTAGTTATTCGTTTCGAGCATCAGAACGGCGAAAATTTTGAGTTTCTCAAGCGTTTCTTACCTCCAAACTGCCATATCTCGCGAACGGATTGACTAATCCGCAAAATTTCTGTTGCATCTGAAAGTAGAAACTCGCCCGATTACAACGGTATGTGTAGTTTTCCCCTACGCCGTTCTAGTTATTCGTTTCGAGCATCAGAACTGCGAAAATTTTGAGTTTCTCAAGCGTTTCTTACTTCCAAACTGCCATATCTCGCGAACGGATTGACCAATCCGCAAAATTTCTGTTGCATCTGAAAGTAGAAACTCGCCCGATTACAACGGTATGTGTAGTTTTCCCCTAGGCCGATCCAGTTATTCATTTCGAGCATCAGAACTGCGAAAATTTGGGTTTCTCAAGCGTTTCTTACCTCCAAACTGCCATATCTCGCGAACGGATTGACCAATCCGCAAAATGTCTGTTGCATCTGAAAGGAGAAACTCGCCGGATTACAACGGTATGCGTACTTTTCCCCTAGGCCGTTCTAGTTACTCGTTTCGAGCATCAGAACTGCGAAAATTTTGAGTTTCTCAAGCGTTTCTTATATCCAAACTGCCATATCTCGCGAACGGAATGACCGATCCGCAAAATTTCTGTTGCATCTGAAAGTAGAAACTCGCCCGATTACAACGGTATGTGTAGTTTTACCCTTGGCCGTTCCAGTTATTCGTTTCGAGCATCAGAACTGCGCAAATTTTGAGTTTCTCAAGCGTTTCTTACCTCCAAACTGCCATATCTCGCGAACGGATTGACCAATCCGCAAAATTTCTGTTGCATCTGGAAGAAGAAACTCGCCCGATTACAACGGTATGGGCACTTTTCCCCTAGGCCGTTCTAGTTATTCGTTTCGTGCATCAGAGCTGCGAAAATTTTGAGTTTCTCAAGCGTTTCTTACCTCCAAACTGCCATATCTCGCGAACGGATTGACCAATCTGCAAAATTTCTGTTGCTTCTGAAAGTAGAAACTCGCCCGATTACAACGGTATGCGTACTTTTCCCCTAGGCCGTTCTAGTTATTCGTTTCGAGCATCAGAACGGCGAAAATTTTGAGTTTCTCAAGCGTTTCTTACTTCCAAACTGCCATATCTCGCGAACGGATTGACCAATCCGCAAAACTTCTGTTGCATCTGAAAGTAGAAACTCGCCCGATTACAACGGTATTCGCACTTTTCCCCTAGGCCGTTCTAGTTATTCGTGTCGAGCATCAGAACTGCGAAAATTTTGAGTTTCTCAAGCGTTTCTTACCTCCAAACTGCCATATCTCGCGAACGGATTGACCTATCCGCAAAATTTCTGTTGCATCTGAAAGTAGAAACTCGCCCGATTACAACGGTATGTGTAGTTTTCCCCTTGGCCGTTCCAGTTATTCGTTTCGAGCATCAGAACTGCGCAAATTTTGAGTTTCTCAAGCGTTTCTTACCTCCAAACTGCCATATCTCGTGAACGGATTGACCAATCTGCAAAATTTCTGTTGCTTCTGAAAGTAGAGACATGCCCGATTACAACGGTATGTGTAGTTTTCCCCTAGGCCGTTCCAGTTATTCGTTTCGAGCATCAAAACTGCGAAAATTTTGTGTTTCTCAAGCGTTTCTTACATCCAAACTGCCATATCTCGCGAACGGAATGACCGATCCGCAAAATTTCTGTTGCATCTGAAAGTAGAAACTCGCCAGATTACAACGGTATGGGCACTTTTCCCCTAGGCCGTTCTAGTTATTCGTTTCGAGCATCAAAACGGCGAAAATTTTGAGTTTCTCAAGCGTTTCTTACCTCCAACCTGCCATATCTCGCGAAGGGATTGACTAATCCGCAAAATTTCTGTTGCATCTGAAAGTAGAAACTCGCCCGATTACAACGGTAGGTGTAGTTTTCCCCTAGGCCGTTCTAGTTATTCGTTTCGAGCATCAGAACGGCGAAAATTTTGAGTTTCTCAAGCGTTTCTTACCTCCAAACTGCCATATCTCGCGAAGGGATTGACCAATCCGCAAAATTTCTGTTGGATCTCAAAGTAGAAGCTCGCCCGATTACAACGGTATGCGTACTTTTCCCCTAGGCCGTTCTAGTTATTCGTTTCGAGCATCAGAACGGCGAAAATTTTGAGTTTCTCAAGCGTTTCTTACCTCCAAACTGCCATATCTCGCGAACGGATTGACCAATCCGCAAAATTTCTGTTGCATCTGGAAGAAGAAACTCGCCCGATTACAACGGTATGGGCACTTTTCCCCTAGGCCGTTCTAGTTATTCGTTTCGTGCATCAGAGCTGCGAAAATTTTGAGTTTCTCAAGCGTTTCTTACCTCCAAACTGCCATATCTCGCGAACGGATTGACCAATCTGCAAAACTTCTATTGCTTCTGAAAGTAGAGACATGCCCGATTACAACGGTATGTGTAGTTTTCCCCTAGGCCGTTCCAGTTATTCGTTTCGAGCATCAGAACTGCGAAAATTTTGAGTTTCTCAAGCGTTTCTTACATCCAAACTGCCATATCTCGCGAACGGATTGACCAATCCGCAAAATTTCTGTTGCATCTGATAGTAGAAACTCGCCCGATTACAACGGTATGCGTACTTTTCCCCTAGGCCGTTCTAGTTATTCGTTTCGAGCATCAGAACGGCGAAAATTTTGTGTTTCTCAAGCGTTTCTTACTTCCAAACTGCCATATCTCGCGAACGGATTGACCAATCCGCAAAACTTCTGTTGCATCTGAAAGTAGAAACTCGCCCGATTACAACGGTATTCGCACTTTTCCCCTAGGCCGTTCTAGTTATTCGTGTCGAGCATCAGAACTGCGAAAATTTTGAGTTTCTCAAGCGTTTCTTACCTCCAAACTGCCATATCTCGCGAACGGATTGACCAATCCGCAAAATTTCTGTTGCATCTGAAAGTAGAAACTCGCCCGATTACAACGGTATGTGTAGTTTTCCCCTTGGCCGTTCCAGTTATTCGTTTCGAGCATCAGAACTGCGCAAATTTTGGGTTTCTCAAGCGTTTCTTACATCCAAACTGCCATATCTCGCGAACGGATTGACCAATCGGCAAAATTTCTGTTGCATCTGAAAGAAGAAACTCGCCGGATTACAACGGTATGCGTACTTTTCCCCTAGGCCGTTCTAGTTACTCGTTTCGAGCATCAGAACTGCGAAAATTTTGAGTTTCTCAAGCGTTTCTTATCTCCAAACTGCCATATCTCGCGAACGGATTGATCAATCCGCAAAATTTCTGTTGCATCTGAAAGTAGAAACTCGCCAGATTACAACGGTATGGGCACTTTTCCCCTAGGCCGTTCTAGTTATTCGTTTCGAGCATCAAAACGGCGAAAATTTTGAGTTTCTCAAGCGTTTCTTACCTCCAACCTGCCATATCTCGCGAAGGGATTGACTAATCCGCAAAATTTCTGTTGCATCTGAAAGTAGAAACTCGCCCGATTACAACGGTAGGTGTAGTTTTCCCCTAGGCCGTTCTAGTTATTCGTTTCGTGCATCAGAGCTGCGAAAATTTTGAGTTTCTCAAGCGTTTCTTACCTCCAAACTGCCATATCTCGCGAACGGATTGACTAATCCGCAAAATTTCTGTTGCATCTGAAAGAAGAAACTCGCCGGATTACAACGGTATGCGTACTTTTCCCCTAGGCCGTTCTAGTTACTCGTTTCGAGCATCAGAACTGCGAAAATTTTGAGTTTCTCAAGCGTTTCTTATCTCCAAACTGCCATATCTCGCGAACGGATTGATCAATCCGCAAAATTTCTGTTGCATCTGAAAGTAGAAACTCGCCAGATTACAACGGTATGGGCACTTTTCCCCTAGGCCGTTCTAGTTATTCGTTTCGAGCATCAAAACGGCGAAAATTTTGAGTTTCTCAAGCGTTTCTTACCTCCAACCTGCCATATCTCGCGAAGGGATTGACTAATCCGCAAAATTTCTGTTGCATCTGAAAGTAGAAACTCGCCCGATTACAACGGTAGGTGTAGTTTTCCCCTAGGCCGTTCTAGTTATTCGTTTCGTGCATCAGAGCTGCGAAAATTTTGAGTTTCTCAAGCGTTTCTTACCTCCAAACTGCCATATCTCGCGAACGGATTGACTAATCCGCAAAATTTCTGTTGCATCTGAAAGTAGAAACTCGACCGATTACAACGGTATGTGTAGTTTTCCCCTACGCCGTTCTAGTTATTCGTTTCGTGCATCAGAGCTGCGAAAATTTTGAGTTTCTCAAGCGTTTCTTACCTCCAAACTGCTATATCTCGCGAACGGATTGACCAATCTGCAAAATTTCTGTTGCTTCTGAAAGTAGAGACATGCCCGATTACAACGGTATGTGTAGTTTTCCCCTAGGCCGTTCCAGTTATTCGTTTCGAGCATCAGAACTGCGCAAATTTTGAGTTTCTCAAGCGTTTCTTACCTCCAAACTGCCATATCTCGCGAAGGGATTGACCAATCCGCAAAATTTCTGTTGCATCTGAAAGTAGAAACTCGCCCGATTACAACGGTATGCGTACTTTTCCCCTAGGCCGTTCTAGTTATTCGTTTCGAGCATCAGAACGGCGAAAATTTTGAGTTTCTCAAGCGTTTCTTGCTTCCAAACTGCCATATCTCGCGAACGGAGTGACTAATCCGCAAAATTTCTGTTGCATCTGAAAGTAGAAACTCGCCCGATTACAACGGTATGTGTAGTTTTCCCCTAGGCCGTTCCAGTTATTCGTTTCGAGCATCAGAACTGCGAAAATTTTGAGTTTCTCAAGCGTTTCTTACATCCAAACTGCCATATCTCGCGAACGGATTGACCAATCCGCAAAATTTCTGTTGCATCTGAAAGTAGAAACTCGCCCGATTACAACGGTATGCGTACTTTTCCCCTAGGCCGTTCTAGTTATTCGTTTCGAGCATCAGAACGGCGAAAATTTTGAGTTTCTCAAGCGTTTCTTACCTCCAAACTGCCATATCTCGCGAAGGGATTGACCAATCCGCAAAATTTCTGTTGGATCTCAAAGTAGAAACTCGCCCGATTACAACGGTATGCGCACTTTTCCCCTAGGCCGTTCTAGTTATTCGTTTCGAGCATCAGAACGGCGAAAATTTTGAGTTTCTCAAGCGTTTCTTACCTCCAAACTGCCATATCTCGCGAACGGATTGACTAATCCGCAAAATTTCTGTTGCATCTGAAAGTAGAAACTCGCCCGATTACAACGGTATGTGTAGTTTTCCCCTACGCCGTTCTAGTTATTCGTTTCGAGCATCAGAACTGCGAAAATTTTGAGTTTCTCAAGCGTTTCTTACTTCCAAACTGCCATATCTCGCGAACGGATTGACCAATCCGCAAAATTTCTGTTGCATCTGAAAGTAGAAACTCGCCCGATTACAACGGTATGTGTAGTTTTCCCCTAGGCCGATCCAGTTATTCATTTCGAGCATCAGAACTGCGAAAATTTGGGTTTCTCAAGCGTTTCTTACCTCCAAACTGCCATATCTCGCGAACGGATTGACCAATCCGCAAAATGTCTGTTGCATCTGAAAGGAGAAACTCGCCGGATTACAACGGTATGCGTACTTTTCCCCTAGGCCGTTCTAGTTACTCGTTTCGAGCATCAGAACTGCGAAAATTTTGAGTTTCTCAAGCGTTTCTTATATCCAAACTGCCATATCTCGCGAACGGAATGACCGATCCGCAAAATTTCTGTTGCATCTGAAAGTAGAAACTCGCCCGATTACAACGGTATGTGTAGTTTTACCCTTGGCCGTTCCAGTTATTCGTTTCGAGCATCAGAACTGCGCAAATTTTGAGTTTCTCAAGCGTTTCTTACCTCCAAACTGCCATATCTCGCGAACGGATTGACCAATCCGCAAAATTTCTGTTGCATCTGGAAGAAGAAACTCGCCCGATTACAACGGTATGGGCACTTTTCCCCTAGGCCGTTCTAGTTATTCGTTTCGTGCATCAGAGCTGCGAAAATTTTGAGTTTCTCAAGCGTCTCTTACCTCCAAACTGCCATATCTCGCGAACGGATTGACCAATCTGCAAAATTTCTGTTGCTTCTGAAAGTAGAGACATGCCCGATTACAACGGTATGTGTAGTTTTCCCCTAGGCCGTTCCAGTTATTCGTTTCGAGCATCAGAACTGCGAAAATTTTGAGTTTCTCAAGCGTTTCTTACATCCAAACTGCCATATCTCGCGAACGGATTGACCAATCCGCAAAATTTCTGTTGCATCTGAAAGTAGAAACTCGCCCGATTACAACGGTATGCGTACTTTTCCCCTAGGCCGTTCTAGTTATTCGTTTCGAGCATCAGAACGGCGAAAATTTTGAGTTTCTCAAGCGTTTCTTACTTCCAAACTGCCATATCTCGCGAACGGATTGACCAATCCGCAAAACTTCTGTTGCATCTGAAAGTAGAAACTCGCCCGATTACAACGGTATTCGCACTTTTCCCCTAGGCCGTTCTAGTTATTCGTGTCGAGCATCAGAACTGCGAAAATTTTGAGTTTCTCAAGCGTTTCTTACCTCCAAACTGCGATATCTCGCGAACGGATTGACCAATCCGCAAAATTTCTGTTGCATCTGAAAGTAGAAACTCGCCCGATTACAACGGTATGTGTAGTTTTCCCCTTGGCCGTTCCAGTTATTCGTTTCGAGCATCAGAACTGCGCAAATTTTGAGTTTCTCAAGCGTTTCTTACCTCCAAACTGCTATATCTCGCGAACGGATTGACCAATCTGCAAAATTTCTGTTGCTTCTGAAAGTAGAGACATGCCCGATTACAACGGTATGTGTAGTTTTCCCCTAGGCCGTTCCAGTTATTCGTTTCGAGCATCAGTACTGCGCAAATTTTGAGTTTCTCAAGCGTTTCTTACCTCCAAACTGCCATATCTCGCGAAGGGATTGACCAATCCGCAAAATTTCTGTTGCATCTGAAAGTAGAAACTCGCCCGATTACAACGGTATGCGTACTTTTCCCCTAGGCCGTTCTAGTTATTCGTTTCGAGCATCAGAACGGCGAAAATTTTGAGTTTCTCAAGCGTTTCTTGCTTCAAAACTGCCATATCTCGCGAACGGAGTGACTAATCCGCAAAATTTCTGTTGCATCTGAAAGTAGAAACTCGCCCGATTACAACGGTATGCGTACTTTTCCCCTAGGCCGTTCTAGTTACTCGTTTCGAGCATCAGAACTGCGCAAATTTTGAGTTTCTCAAGCGTTTCTTACCTCCAAACTGCCATATCTCGCGAACGGATTGACCAATCCGCAAAATTTCTGTTGCATCTGAAAGTAGAAACTCGCCCGATTACAACGGTATGCGTACTTTTCCCCTAGGCCGTTCTAGTTATTCGTTTCGAGCATCAGAACGGCGAAAATTTTGAGTTTCTCAAGCGTTTCTTACCTCCAAACTGCCATATCTCGCGAAGGGATTGACCAATCCGCAAAATTTCTGTTGGATCTCAAAGTAGAAACTCGCCCGATTACAACGGTATGCGTACTTTTCCCCTAGGCCGTTCTAGTTATTCGTTTCGAGCATCAGAACGGCGAAAATTTTGAGTTTCTCAAGCGTTTCTTACCTCCAAACTGCCATATCTCGCGAACGGATTGACCAATCCGCAAAATTTCTGTTGCATCTGAAAGTAGAAACTCGCCCGATTACAACGGTATGCGTACTTTTCCCCTAGGCCGTTCTAGTTATTCGTTTCGAGCATCAGAACGGCGAAAATTTTGAGTTTCTCAAGCGTTTCTTACCTCCAAACTGCCATATCTCGCGAAGGGATTGACCAATCCGCAAAATTTCTGTTGGATCTCAAAGTAGAAACTCGCCCGATTACAACGGTATGCGTACTTTTCCCCTAGGCCGTTCTAGTTATTCGTTTCGAGCATCAGAACGGCGAAAATTTTGAGTTTCTCAAGCGTTTCTTACCTCCAAACTGCCATATCTCGCGAACGGATTGACTAATCCGCAAAATTTCTGTTGCATCTGAAAGTAGAAACTCGCCCGATTACAACGGTAGGTGTAGTTTTCCCCTACGCCGTTCTAGTTATTCGTTTCGAGCATCAGAACTGCGAAAATTTTGAGTTTCTCAAGCGTTTCTTACTTCCAAACTGCCATATCTCGCGAACGGATTGACCAATCCGCAAAATTTCTGTTGCATCTGAATGTAGAAACTCGCCCGATTACAACGGTATGTGTAGTTTTCCCCTAGGCCGTTCCAGTTATTCATTTCGAGCATCAGAACTGCGAAAATTTGGGTTTCTCAAGCGTTTCTTACCTCCAAACTGCCATATCTCGCGAACGGATTGACCAATCCGCAAAATTTCTGTTGCATCTGAAAGAAGAAACTCGCCGGATTACAACGGTATGCGTACTTTTCCCCTAGGCCGTTCCAGTTATTCATTTCGAGCATCAGAACTGCGAAAATTTGAGTTTCTCAAGCGTTTCTTACATCCAAACTGCCATATCTCGCGAACGGAATGACCGATCCGCAAAATTTCTGTTGCATCTGAAAGTAGAAACTCGCCCGATTACAACGGTATGTGTAGTTTTCCCCTTGGCCGTTCCAGTTATTCGTTTCGAGCATCAGAACTGCGCAAATTTTGAGTTTCTCAAGCGTTTCTTACTTCCAAACTGCCATATCTCGCGAACGGATTGACCAATCCGCAAAATTTCTGTTGCATCTGGAAGAAGAAACTCGCCCGATTACAACGGTATGGGCACTTTTCCCCTAGGCCGTTCTAGTTATTCGTTTCGTGCATTAGAGCTGCGAAAATTTTGAGTTTCTCAAGCGTTTCTTACCTCCAAACTGCCATATCTCGCGAACGGATTGACCAATCTGCAAAATTTCTGTTGCTTCTGAAAGTAGAGACATGCCCGATTACAACGGTATGTGTAGTTTTCCCCTAGGCCGTTCCAGTTATTCGTTTCGAGCATCAGAACTGCGAAAATTTTGAGTTTCTCAAGCGTTTCTTACTTCCAAACTGCCATATCTCGCGAACGGATTGACCAATCCGCAAAATTTCTGTTGCATCTGAAAGTAGAAACTCGCCCGATTACAACGGTATGCGTACTTTTCCCCTAAGCCGTTCTAGTTACTCGTTTCGAGCATCAGAACTGCGCAAATTTTGAGTTTCTCAAGCGTTTCTTACCTCCAAACTGCCATATCTCGCGAACGGATTGACCAATCCGCAAAATTTCTGTTGCATCTGAAAGTAGAAACTCGCCCGATTACAACGGTATGCGTACTTTTCCCCTAGGCCGTTCTAGTTATTCGTTTCGAGCATCAGAACGGCGAAAATTTTGAGTTTCTCAAGCGTTTCTTACCTCCAAACTGCCATATCTCGCGAAGGGATTGACCAATCCGCAAAATTTCTGTTGGATCTCAAAGTAGAAACTCGCCCGATTACAACGGTATGCGTACTTTTCCCCTAGGCCGTTCTAGTTATTCGTTTCGAGCATCAGAACGGCGAAAATTTTGAGTTTCTCAAGCGTTTCTTGCTTCAAAACTGCCATATCTCGCGAACGGAGTGACTAATCCGCAAAATTTCTGTTGCATCTGAAAGTAGAAACTCGCCCGATTACAACGGTATGCGTACTTTTCCCCTAGGCCGTTCTAGTTACTCGTTTCGAGCATCAGAACTGCGCAAATTTTGAGTTTCTCAAGCGTTTCTTACCTCCAAACTGCCATATCTCGCGAACGGATTGACCAATCCGCAAAATTTCTGTTGCATCTGAAAGTAGAAACTCGCCCGATTACAACGGTATGCGTACTTTTCCCCTAGGCCGTTCTAGTTATTCGTTTCGAGCATCAGAACGGCGAAAATTTTGAGTTTCTCAAGCGTTTCTTACCTCCAAACTGCCATATCTCGCGAAGGGATTGACCAATCCGCAAAATTTCTGTTGGATCTCAAAGTAGAAACTCGCCCGATTACAACGGTATGCGTACTTTTCCCCTAGGCCGTTCTAGTTATTCGTTTCGAGCATCAGAACGGCGAAAATTTTGAGTTTCTCAAGCGTTTCTTACCTCCAAACTGCCATATCTCGCGAACGGATTGACTAATCCGCAAAATTTCAGTTGCATCTGAAAGTAGAAACTCGCCCGATTACAACGGTAGGTGTAGTTTTCCCCTACGCCGTTCTAGTTATTCGTTTCGAGCATCAGAACTGCGAAAATTTTGAGTTTCTCAAGCGTTTCTTACTTCCAAACTGCCATATCTCGCGAACGGATTGACCAATCCGCAAAATTTCTGTTGCATCTGAAAGTAGAAACTCGCCCGATTACAACGGTATGTGTAGTTTTCCCCTAGGCCGTTCCAGTTATTCATTTCGAGCATCAGAACTGCGAAAATTTGGGTTTCTCAAGCGTTTCTTACCTCCAAACTGCCATATCTCGCGAACGGATTGACCAATCCGCAAAATTTCTGTTGCATCTGAAAGAAGAAACTCGCCGGATTACAACGGTATGCGTACTTTTCCCTAGGCCGTTCCAGTATTCATTTCGAGCATCAGAACTGCGAAATTTGAGTTTCTCAAGTCGTTTCTTACATCCAAACTGCCATATCTCGCGAACGGAATGACGATCCGCAAAATTCTGTTGCATCTGAAGTAGAACTCGCCCGATTACAACGGTATGTGTAGTTTTCCCCTTGCCGTTCCAGTTATTCGTTTCGAGCATCAGAACTGCGCAAATTTTGAGTTTCTCAAGCGTTTCTTAACTTCCAAACTGCCATATCTCGCGAACGGATTGACCAATCCGCAAAATTCTGTTGCATCTGGAAGAAGAAACTCGCCCGATTACAAACGGTATGGGCACTTTTCCCCCTATGCCGTTCTAGTTATTCGTTTTGTGCATTAGAGCTGCGAAAATTTTGAGTTTCTCAAAGCGTTTCTTACCTCCAAACTGCCATATCTCGCGAACGGATTGACCAATCTGCAAATTTCTGTTGCTTCTGAAAGTAGAGACATGCCCGATTACAACGGTATGTGTAGTTTTCCCCTAGGCCGTTCAGTTATTCGTTTTCGAGCATCAGAACTGCGAAAAATTTTGAGTTTCTCAGCAGCGTTTACTTACATCCAAACTGCCCATATCTCGCGAACGGATAGACCAATCCGCAAAATTTCTGTTGCATCTGAAAGTAGAAACTCGCCCGATTACAACGGTATGCGTACTTTTCCCCTAGGCCGTTCTAGTTATTCTTTCCGAGCATCAGAACGGCGAAAATTTTGAGTTTCTCAAGCGTTTCTTACTTCCAAACTGCATATCTCGCGAACGGCATTGACCTATCCGCAAAACTTCTGTTGCATCTGAAAGTAGAAACTCGCCCGATTACAACGGTATTCGAACTCTTTTCCCCTTGGCCGTTCACAGTTATGTCGTTCTCGAGCATCAGAACTGCGCAAATTTTGAGTTTCTCAAGCGTTTCTTACATCCAAACTGCCATATCTCGCGAACGGATTGACCACATCGGCAAAAATTTCTGTTGCATCTGAAAGAAGAAACTCGCCGGATTACAACGGTATGCGTACTTTTCCCCCTAGGCCGTTCTAGTTACTCGTTTCGAGCATCAGAACTGCGAAAATTTGAGTTTCTCAAGCGTTTCTTATCTCAACTGCCATATCTCGCGAACGGAATTGACCAATCCGCCAAAAATTTCTGTTGCATCTGAAAGTAGAACTTCGCCCGATTACAACGGTATGCGTACTTTTTCCCCTAGGCCGTTCTAGTTATTCGTTTCGAGCATCAGACCGGCCGAAAATTTTGAGTTTTCTCATGCGTTTCATACCTCCAAACCTGCCATATCTCGCGAACGGATTGACTAATCCGCAAAATTTCTGTTGCATCTGAAGTAGAAACTCGCCCGATTACAATGGTAGGTGGTAGTTTTCCCCTAGGCCGTTCTAGTTATTCGTTTACGTGCATCAGAGCTGCCGAAAATTTTGATGTGTCTCAAGCGTTTCTTACATCCAAACTGCTACATCTCGCGAACGGATTGACCAATCTGCAAAATTCTGTTTGCTTCTGAACAGTAGAGACATGCCACACGATTACAACGGTATGTGTAGTTTTCCCCTAGGCCGTTCCAGTTACTCGTTCCGAAGCATCAGAACTGCGAAAATTTGAGTTTCTCAAGCGTTTCTTACATCCAAACTGCCATATCTCGCGAACGGAATGACCGATCCGCAAAATTTCTGTTGCATCTGAAAGTAGATAACTCGCCCCGATTACAACGGTATGCGTACTTTTCCCCCTAGGCCGTTCTAGTTTATTCGTTTTCGAGCATCAGAACGGGCGAAAATTTTGAAGTTTCCTCAAGCCGTTTCCTTCCACCTCAAACTGCCATATCTCGCGAACGGCAACTTGACTAATCGCCAAAAATTTCTGTTGCATCTGGACAGTAGAAACTCGCCCGAATACAACGGTATGCGTACTTTTCCCCCTAGGCCGTTCTAGTTACTCGTTTTCGAGCATCAGAACTGCGAAAATTTGAGTTTCTCAAGCGTTTCTTATCTCCAAACTGCCATATCTCGCGAACGGATTGATCAATCCGCAAAATTTCTGTTGCCATCTGAAAGTAGAAACTCGCCCGATTACAACGGTATGTGTACTTTTCCCCTAGGCCGTTCTAGTTATTCGTTTCCGAGCATCAGAACGGCCGAAAATTTGAGTTCCTCAAGCGTTTCTTACCCTCGAAACTGCCATATCTCGCGAACGGATTGACTAATCCGCAAAATTTCTGTTGCATCTGGAAGAGTAGAGGAACTCGCCCTGATTAACCAACGGTATGCGTACTTTTCCTCCTAGGCCGGTTCTAGTTTACTCGTTTACGGAGAATCATGAAGTCTGCACGAAAATTTTGAGTTTGCTCAAAGCGGTTCTCTTATCCTCCAAACTGCCAACTCTCTCGCGATAGGAATTGATCAATCCGCAAAATTTCTGTTGCATCTGAAAAGTAGAAACACTCGCCCACGGAATATACAACCGGTATGTGTAGTTTTCCCCTTGCCGTTCCAGTTATTCGTTTCGAGCATCAGAGACTGCGCAAATTTGAGTTTCTCAAGCGTTTTCTGTACCTCCAAACTGCCATATCTCGGCCGAACGGATTGACCAAATCTGCAAAATTTCCTGTTGCTTCTGAAAGGTAGAGACATGCCCGATTACAACCGGTATGTGTAGTTCTCCCCCTAGGCCGTTCCAGTTATTCGTTTCGAGCATCAGAACTGCGAAAATTTTGAGTTTCTCAAGCGTTTCTTACATCCAAACTGCCTATCTCGCGAACGGAATGACCGAACCGCAAACATTTCTGTTGCATCTGAAAGTAGAAAATCTCGCCCGATTACAACGGTATGCGTACTTTTCCCTAGGCCGTTCTAGTCATTCGTTTCGAGCATCCAGAGCTGCGCAAAATTTTTGAGTTTCTCAAGCGTTTCTTACATCCAAACTGCCATATCTCGCGAACGGAATGACCTATCGCAAAAATTTCTGTTGCATCTGAAAGTAGAACTCGCCCGATTACAAACGGTATGCGTACTTTTCCCCTAGGGCCGTTCTAGTTATTCGTTTGCGAGCATCAGAACGGCTGAAAATTTGAGTTCCCTCAAGCGTTTCCTTACCCCTCAAACTGCCATATCTCGCGAAACGGATTGACTAATCCGCAAAATTTCTGTTGCAATCTGGAAGTAGAAAACTCGCCCGATTACAACGGTATGCGTACTTTTCCCCTAGGCCGTTCTAGTTACTCGTTTCGAGCATCAGAACTGCGAAAATTTTGAGTTTCTCAAGCGGTTTCTTATCTCCAAACTGCCATATCTCGCGAACGGGATTGATCAATCCGCAAAATTTCTGTTGCATCTGAAAGTAGAAACTCGCCTCGATTACAAACGGTATGTGTTAGTTTTCCCCTTGGCCGTTCCAGTTATTCGTTTCGAGCATCAGAACTGCGCAAATTTTGAGTTTCTCAAGCGTTTCTTACCTCCAAACTGCCATATCTCGCGAACGGATGACCAATCTGCAAAATTTCTGTTGCTTCTGAAAGTAGAGACATGCCCGATTACAACGGTATGTGTAGTTTCCCCCTAGGCCGTTCCAGTTATTCGTTTCGAGCATCAGAAACTGCGAAAATTTTGAGTTTCTCAAGCGTTTCTTACATCACAAACTGCCATATCTCGCTCGAACGGAATGACCGAATCGCAAAATTTCTGTTGCATCTGAAAGTAGAAACTCGCGCCGATTACAACGGTATGCGTACTTTTTCCCCTAGGCCGTTCTAGTCATTTGTTTCGAGCATCAGAACGGCGAAAATTTTGAGTTTCTCAAGCGTTCTTGCCTCGAACTTGCATACCTCGCGAACGGATTGACCTAATCCGCCAAAATTTTTTCTGGTTTCATCTGGAAGTGGAAACTCGCCCGATTACAACGGTATGCGTACTTTTTCCCCTAGGCCGTTCTAGTTACTCGTTTCGAGCATCAGAACTGCGAAATTTTGAGTTTCTCAAGCGTTTCTTATCTCCAAAACTGCCATATCTCGCGAACGGATTGATCAATCGCAAAATTTCTGTTGCATCTGAAAGTGAGAAACTCGCCCGATTACTAACGGTATGTGTAGTTTTCCCTTGCACGTTCAGTTACTTCGTTTTCGAGCACCAGAACTGCGCAAAATTTTGAGTTTCTCAAGCGTTTCTTACCTCCAAAACTGCCATATCTCGCGAACGGATTGACCAATCTGCAAAATTTCTGTTGCTTCTGAAAGTAGAGACATGCCCGATTACAACGGTATGTGTAGTTTTCCCCTAGGCCGTTCCAGTTATCTCGTTTCGACGCATTCAAAACTGCGAAAATTTTGTGTTTCTCAAGCGTTTCTTACATCCCAAACGCCATATCTCGCGAACGGGAATGACCGATCCGCAAAATTTCTGTTGCATCTGAAAGTTAGAAACTCGCCCCGGTTACAACGGTATGTGCAGTTTTCCCTTGGCCGTTCCAGTTATTCGTTTCGAGCATCAGAGCTTGCGCAAATTTTGAGTTTCTCAAGCGTTTCTTACCTCTCCAAACTGCCATATCTCGCGAACGGAGATGACCAATCCGCAAAATTTCTGTTGCATCTGAAAGAAGAAACTCGCCGGATTACAACGGTATGCGTACTTTTCCCCTAGGCCGTTCTAGTTACCTCGTTTCGAGCATCAGAACTGCGAAAATTTTGAGTTTCTCAAGCGTTTCTTATCTCCAAACTGCCATATCTCGCGAAACGGATTTGATCAATCCGCAAATTTCTGTTGCATCTGAAAGTAGAAACTCGCCCGATTACAACGGTATGTGTAGTTTTCCCCTTGGCCGTCCCGTTATTCGTTTCGAGCATCAGAACTGCGAAAATTTTGAGTTTCTCTAACGTTTCTTACATCCAAAACTGCCATATCTCGCGAACGGAATGACCTATCCGCAAAATTTCTGTTGCATCTGAAAGTAGAAACTCGCCCCGATTACAACGTATGCGTACTTTTCCCCTAGGCCGTTCTAGTTATTCGTTTCGAGCATCAGAACTGCGAAATTTTGAGTTTCTCAAGCGTTTCTTATCTCCAAACTGCCATATTCGCGAACAGATTGATCAATCCGCAAAATTTCTGTTGCATCTGAATA